>NW_017616810.1:616114-903614 GCF_001879475.1 Ipomoea nil | reverse complement strand
CAAAGGTAATAATTACCCACACTATCTCATTTCACGTGTTTGACTCAACTATTGAGATTCTAACAAATTTATTTACAATTTAAAATTTGTAATATTTAGTTTAGTGTTAATGTATAAAATTTATATAATTAAAAATTAAATTAAAATTACTATTTAATTCAAAAAAAAAACAAATTGAATTTTAATATTATAAGAAACACCAAAGTAATATTTTTTAAAAAATAGTAATTGTATCGGCTTTTTAGTGATTAGATAGCACTTTCATGTTTTAAAGTATAGTATTGTTGAACGAGTCACACATATTGATGTGTATTTTAACTTTAAATTCTTTCAATAATTCATAAATATCATCTGAATATTGTAATTTCCCGATCATTTTGATGGAAAAAAAAATTGTACTTTACTGATAAAAGTTAATCGTAAACAACACAAATGTAGGATAATATTAAAATACAATTCACATACAGCATATATTGTCACGGACAAGAGAGTAGAATGCAGTCGGTTTGATGGCTACCAACTAAACGTGTGTGTGCGCAGGTGCGTGTGCGTGTTAATAAGAATCCCTCCTCCCGTGAGAACTTGCGAACTTGTATATAAATGCATACAATCTCATATTTCAGTGCACAATGTACACAAATCTATCCTGAAATAATTTGTGTGAATTTATGTAGACGATTATGTACATTCATATTGATTCGCAGGTTCTCACGAGATGATGTGCTCTCATTGATCATTAATATATATCTATACACGTATACTCCGTATATACCTGCTGATGTGGTCCTGGTGGACCTAAAATAACATAAATCTGTCCCAATTTGCAATAGCAACATGTCATAAATGCCAAGCTCTCAAATTCTGAGAGTCCGTGAACAAAGAATTTTCTAAGCCAAAGTGCAATGTGCAATTAAGCCATCCACAATCCCAGCCGTCAGTCGTGGAACCATTTCTGCTGCCTCTTCCATCCCAATGGCTAATGTTGTCGTCCTAACTCCTAACAACAGGGCATCCTTCTACATCCACTTCCCACAGACATACCTCTAAACTCTAAACCCCCCCTCAAATGAAAGTAGTTGGTGAGGTTCAACGCTCAAACACATGCTTCAGAATGATTCTGACCCTTCCCACAATATCCTGTTCCTTGCATGAGGTAACCAACACAACTGCATAATTAAAAACAAGTAATCATGTATCAACCAGGACTAATACACCAAATATATATATATATAGAGAGAGAAAATACATCATAGGACAGGCTCATTGATCCCCCTTGCATACAACAAAGTCCATATTGTTTTTGTTTTCCTAATGTACCAATATGGATACAACCCTACAACCTCAACCAACTTAACCAAGTTGTTGATTTTGTAACCACAAAATTACAAGTTCAACTTCCAATTGGAGCAGCCTATCGGTCTTCTTGATTTGAGCTGGTCAACCTAGATTGGTTTACTTCCATGTAGTTCTTTGCCACCAAGATCACAAGGTGGAGTTTATTCAGTGCATACCCTCGGGTAGTAGCTAAGCCGGGGCTTGCAAATTTTTCTCGTCACCCGTACAACGATAATTATAACTGATATTATTGACACTAATGTCGATAGTAACCGTTATAACAAAAGTAATACATATAATTATACTTGATACTATCAATATTGATCAAGTGATCAACATAATATATTACAATCAATTAACATATTATTTGAATTAAAATTAGTGTTTTTAATCTAAATATATAAATAAATAAGCATGAACAAAATATAATTCATAATACAGTAGAAATAAACAGACAAGCATATAGTTTTTGTCTGTATTATGGAAAGCAGAACAAGTCTTTGATGTCCTGAAATGACAAAACCTTTGGACATTGTCCACCAGCTCACCTACCACTTTTCACCCAAACTAAAAGGCACTATCGTTGATTACCAGAACAGGAATGAACGTACAATTCGGAGTAATTCTGGACAGTGTTTCAGACTTACAGAGAGGGAAAAACAACACGAGGATAGTGACAAAAAATTAATACTATATTGAATAGTAGTTGGAGATTAAGGCCCCAGTAATATCAATTGCCACAGACAAAGGGGAATACTAAACGTTGCAAATGGTGGGTCGAAGTGGGCACTCTAAACCTACCATATCTGATATACTACTCTCATATAATTATTGAGAATCATATAAGTCACTAGTTTTAATAATAATAATAGTTCATTAAGTCCCTTTCTGATGAGGACAAATACAGCAAACCAGCAAGGCATTATACTTTCATAGTTTCATGGCAACCAGCAGTATAAGAAAGAAGAAACACACTAGAGAAAATATGAATGTGGACGGTGCGGATATATTTGACCCAAGGCCACCTACCTCAGTCTCTACACTAAGTTGAAAGCTATGTTTGACCGAGTCAGATTGAAGAGAGAGTGAGAAGATCTGTCCTATTGTTCCTTTGGCAATAAATACACTGGACTTTTGAATGGAAATAATAAATTCTGAAGGTTCAGCACTGGCTTCATTTTTAAAGCTGGAACAGAACATGATTAGTACACCTCAGAAAGCAAGATAAAGGTGTGCATGTCTTGTCTAAACAAGGATTGGTCAAGCAATTCTGAAATTTTCAGGTTATTAAATGCCACAAGGTTCATGTGCATCAGTTTGAGAAAGCCAGACACTATTTTATGCTTTGCAGACAATCAATGAAAGCAGATATCTAAGGACTGTACTGCTGGTTGATTGCAAATCAATGGAACCCCTCCCTCTATAGCACTAATTACCTAGAGGCTTTGAGCCTAAACAATATTTTCAGCCAATTAAAACAAAACAAGACTGGGACTGTAGGAGATGTAAAATCCAGGAGACCTTTATCTTAGGTAATAATAATTTAGTATAAATGCATACTCGTTTTTCAAGATGATGAATATACAGATTTCTCTAAAGCCAAATATGGCTTAATGATTTGGTCTGAAAAGTGAATACATTTAGATTGGATCTATATAATAATACAGTGAAAGGGTAAGGATAAAGAGAATGAATCTTTAAAATATGAGTTAGGCAGAGGAGAGGGGGTCGTGAATGTTGAACTAGGGTCTAGGTACACCTTTGTAATCACAAAACCCAACCCTATATGACCAAAAAAACTGAATGGACAATGTGTAAATTAAGATCACAAATTTGCATTAATTTGATAGAGAATTCATATATAGAGGACAATGGAAAAATTTAAGCTAAAAGAAAAAGTTTGATCATTTGGTTTCTGGGCTGAACTAAGACAAGGGCAAAGTTCAGGAAACCTATAGGCCCAAAGGCACAAATTAAGAAGGCAGGGAAAGAATCTAGAAGTGTGATAAAATAAACAACTTTCTTTTTTCAAATAAAGCCCATAACCAAGCAATTGCATATGTAGCATGTTCAGAATCAAGTATGTTATTGCTACAATAAGAAAACAGTGTATGGGTGCATCAAATACAGCTGATCCTACATTGAACCAGAGGTAGGAAACAGGCACCTGAGACATGCACTTAATTCTTTTATTGGAAGAGAGCGTGAAAGAAAATGCAAATAAATAATAATAATAATAATAATAATAAAACAGAGAAAGTAACTGCAAATATCAAAAGAACCATCTAAACTACACCCTAACTTAACAACAGAATGAGAAATAGAATTTGTGGAAAACATACCTTTTCAATTTAATTAATGACATCATGTATTTAAAATAAACCAGGCAAAAAAAAAAGGGATCAATAAATATGTAGCACAATCTTACCCCAAGGGAGAACAGGGAATTCCCACCTTTGTACTGGAACTGTAATAACATACGTGGCAACCTGCACAAGCAATGGTAGACTCAAGATGGAATATTCACAAAAAAAAAAAAATGCTGGATCAGTATGTTCTGAATCAAGTAAAATAGAAGAACCATGCCAATATAGATGCAGCTAAACAATTAGAAGTATTGAAAAGATCCAAAAACTCCTCCTTTTCATAAAGTAGGTCCATGATATCCATGCAAGCTTCAAAATTCATATGTTCACCAACCCGTGCAACATCCCTAAAATAGCAGAAAGAAAGGGAGAGGAGTAATCACAAAGAAAAGGGAATACAGTTATACAGTTGATAACTAAAAGATAGCAAAATAATCACAATTTTTTTTTTTATAAACAAAAATAAAACTCAAGAAGTCAGAAATAATTGTCAACTCCAATTTTGGCAAAACACTCACTTCAATTGAATAACAAGATCCTCCAGGAATCTATAAGCAATGTTTGACACGCCAATCTCAAATTTCAGTACCTTGTGAAAAAAGAAACATATATATAGACTAAGTATATAGAAGATGTGTCAATGTGTCATGCAGAAGAGAGAACCAATCACAACTTGGCCTACTCCCCAAACCCCCCACCACTTTCGTCTCCCACAACATGAAGAAAAATGTCAAGAGAGACTGAGAGAGAAAGAGAATGAAACACAAAACTAATAAAGAATCATAATAGTACTAAATAACATGATAGTTACCTGCATTAGCAATAATTCCTGCAGAGTATCTTATTCAACCATCAGGACAATTAGAAAAGCAGTGGCACACACCCTTCAAACATTATAGAAAATAGATAGCTTACAGCTTCCAAAAAGTCCCTTGTTGTAAAATGCTGCTCTGTAATACTCTTGTCTCCTAATGACTTTAAACACTTGACAGATAGGGGAGGAGACATGTGTATCTGAAAAGGGAGATGAAACTCCATGGTTACTTTAAAAAGAAATAGAAATTAAAGAGAATAGGAAAACATGCAGAAAATGAAGAAAAAACAAATATTTGATATGTAGCTTACTTTGCAAGAGATCCATACAGAAGCAAGAGCAAATAACTGCAAGTTGCTTTCTCTCATGGGATCTAAAAGCCAGTTTTCTTTGTCCATGCCCTTTCTGAATGTCAGGAAGTTAAAATCTCTTATTATACCGTTATACTGAAAATTAAACAATCAACATTCATAATAATTTAATCACACATTCGAACCTACTAGCAGCTACTCCATTTCTTTTTTCTCCTACTATTGGGTTACCACTTGATAAAGCATCACATATACACGAGATGATAATTCGCCAATGAAAAACTCGATTAGTCATATGCAGCCCACTACCCACAGTTTCAACTTTCTTTTGCTTTAAGTATGGTCAACAGTACTAACAGCCTAACACTAATGGCAAACAATCTAGTCTCTCCAATAAACCTCTGTAACCCAGACAAGGAAATTCAACTGGGGTACTAGTACACCTTCCTGATTTCTTAACTATCATCCGAACTCATAGTAAATTCAGCAACTTCTGAACATAACGGCCTTGGGTCTCTATGAATTGATATGGTGAAACTCATACAATTATATATCCTATCCTGATATCAAGAGCAAGTTGAACTTTTGACCAAAGTCTTCATTCACCCTTCTTTTGTTTTGCGCAAGTTGAACTTTTGACCAAAGTCTTCATTCACCCTTCTTTTGTTTTGCTGGTCAAGCTATGAATCTTATTTCTGTCCACAGGACCTCTCCATAAGATCCAACTTCCTACCGTTGAATTTGGAAGATGGAATGGCCTGGCGGGTGGAGAATAACACCACCCGCCAGTTAGGCAGAAGCAATACTGAATAATCAGGAATGAGAGAATGTATATAAAACTAAGATATTATAATATATTCAATATTCTCTGTTTCTAATACAGAAACACAGTACATATATATAGATACAAACACATAACTGTAAGTAACTACCCATAATCGAAACCTATTCATAAACAGACACAACCCTATAGATATACCTAACTCTTTATTTTTCAACACCTACCACCAAGTTATAGTATATTTAGTTTTTTCATCTTTATTTACTTTTATGCCATAGCAGCCCAAATTCTCACCATTTACTTTTGATCTCATGTATACAAGTTGATCTTCTATGTTTCCCTATAATCTTGGTTTAACTTTATTCCAACATTTCTTCACCCTATCTACTTAGAATATCTCCAAGAACCATAGTCAAAAAAATTACAGCCTTTGTCTCTACAATTGTTTTAGCCTTCATATCTACCTTCAACACTAAGGGTTGTTCAACAAATATACAGCCTTGCAATGCTTTCCTGTTGTTGCACCTAATCTGTTTTTTTAAACTTCAATCCTTCTCTCTTCCCATATCTGGCCCTCTTCATACATAAAGCACATTCGTTTGTGATGTTACTGCCTTGGACAATTGTTATTATCTTTATGCTCTCCAATAAGGCAAAAACAGTTTAACAATTGTTTTTTCTGTTCTTGTCTGTATTTTCCTCTTTAAAACTATTTTGAATTTTCATTACTGGAAAAAGGGTTAAGAATTATTGATGACAGGATTTTGTTTCCACCTTCAAGAAAAATGTTTTTACCATTATTGTTTCTTATTTATTGTCCTTTAAGTATGTTTTACTTGTTCTTCACCCCACCCCCCCCACCCCCCCCCCCAAAAAAAAAAAAAAAAAAAAAAAAAAAAAAACAAAACAAAAACAAAAACAAAAGCAAAAGCAAAAAAAAAAAAAAAAAACCACTTATTTGGAGGTTCTGTTGTACCTACCAATTTTATGAATTCGATTTTGTATTACATGAATTACAGATATGCACAAGTCTGGATGACTGGATCACAGTTCATTTCTTTGCATCTAATATAAATCAGTTTATAATTATGGTTTTGTTAATCTTACTATATCTATTGTGTCTAAGTAACTAGCAATCCACTTCAGGAAACAAAAAGCTTATTGAATAAGGTACCTAGAAAATAGGTGGAAATTAAGCTTATCATCCCACCAACCACTAATAATCCTTATTTATATAAAAAATGCTCACTCTCAAACACATACTACCCAATCTCTGTGAGGAAGTCAATCAGAAGCACCACCAAGTCCATTGGAGAAGTAGAATAAAAGAAGAAAAAATAAAAATAAAAAGAGAAGTTCATTAAGAAAAGTCATGAGAGCACCATTACCTACTTCAGTCATTAAAGCATGTTAATCAATTAATCCTAAATAACTCCCTTTAGCCTAATTGTGACACATGGTGGCTTGAATCAAACTAATTACCCCCTAAACAATTTTCTTTAGCCTATTTCTAACCCATAGTGGCTTAAATCAAGCCAATTATCCTACTGAAGGCCTTGTAGTTCAATGGCATAAAACTCCGTATAAAGGTCTCATGTTTAGTCTCCATCCCCATTCTCCTCAATTGTTAAAGCTTTGAAACATTGCTGTTCCTGCATTTCATGGGACAAGTCTAGGATTCCTACTAGCATCAAAGACTCACTGTATACTAATTGACGGCATGGCTTCCAGATAAGAATAAAACTTTGGGAAACTCATTTAGAGTATTATGAACCCATTAAGGTAATGTTAGTCTAAGAAACCCAAGGTCTTTTCAATAAATTCAAGAAAATATTGTTGCATCACTTGCATGGAATTGGCCTATTAATAAATTATACAGGCATCATTATGGAAAAACAATAAAAAGCATAATAAAGAATCTTCTTAATTAGCACCAATGATATTATAAGGAAAACTTCCTGGTCTATAATAACACAAATTCCATAATATAACACATTTGTTTTATTTTCTTTTCCCCACTTCAAGCCACTTTGACACATGCAAACTAAAAGTAAAACTTGGAAGTGTATAATATTTCCTATATATTATCGGTTTCTTCCTCAAGATCATCCTTTCTTTACCCGCTCCAAATGGATAGTTCTTGTCTAGAAGCATACTTATGATGCTCCCATCATAAGTCCCTCAGTCACAATGATCCCTGACTTGCTCAATCAATCAGCATACTATGAGCTCAGGCTCAAATAACCATATAACACTCAATGAACATAATTCACAAGCTTAACGAACATTTCACTTCAATGATGAATGTGAATTACAATTGCGATGAACATTCACCAAATGCTTGGTGAGGCATTGGTGAGACTAGGTTCGTGATTTGTCTTGCTCGTTAGCACTCCAGTACAATTCACTATTTCCAACTATACTTCAACTTTATATTAACCAATTTTTTAAATACTAATGATAATTAACAGTATATTCACAGCAAAAACCAAGTAGAATTACAAATGCTTTAATAATCAACTGAGTTATTGAACATACACAAAATTTCTATATGAAGAACACTTTTCCAGCTTTTCGTAATAAACAATATGCTAAAGATATAAGAAATGAGTAACAGAACATTCATAAAGAAAAGAAAAAATGTTTCTACCTGGAGAGAGAGGGGTAAAACCGGTCGGCGAAAAGCGAAAGCGCGGAGTATTTGACAATCGGAGAGACATGCAGATCCTTTTCCAATACATTAATTGAAAGCAAACAAAATTAAAATCAAAATTAAGGATGAAAAAAAGTTGCAGAGATGAAGTTTTGAAAGGTTTACGTGAGCGGACTGGATAAGAAATCCCAGCACACGACGGCGACGGAGCAATGCATCGTTCTTCATCTCTCGCCTTCTCCCTACGTAGACTCTGCACTTACACTCTGGAGGGAGTTTTGAAAATTGAAATGAGATTTGCCGGTATAATTTTTGTATGGAGCCCCTGGAGTTTGTGATAATACCACTTTCAACCTCTTATAGTCCTTTATTTTAAATTAAAATTCCATTTACGACCAATAAACTATACAATTTTTGTTTTTATTTATGAGAAATCTCGTAACCGTTATCGATAAAATTAATAGATAATTCTCATGAAGAATATAACTTGTACGTGTTAGACATTCAACGCCCCACCTTTTTAACCTTATTCGTTTTCAATTTCAAATTGTCTCTATTGATAAAACTCAGTTATTCCATTTCAACAACTCACGTTCATATGAAACTATGATAATAATTATGAAATGTATTGGTAATTGTATTCCCAATTTTATAATATTAACTAGTAAATTATTGTTCGATACACGGATAAATTTTTTTATTATATATTTATATAATAAAATTAAATATGAAATTATAAACAAATATAATATTTGAAAGTGTACATTTATTTAATTATAAGATTAGCGTAAAAGTATCACCAATTAATTGAATAGTATATGACTCGGTTTTCTGCAATTATCTTAAAAAAATTGATATTGTAATATGATTTAGGCAATTACATTATTACTAAAATAAATATGAGAAAAAAAGGGGAAAATAATTTTTTTAAAAGGCATTAAGCTGTGAAAAAATATGGAATTAAATCACCTAATTTAGAACGGTTTTGTTCCCATATATGATTTATGTAATTTTAATTGTAAAATAAATATATTTCAAAAAAAAAAAAAAAACATTAGACAATAGTTTGGAATTAAAAATACTTGAAATTAAAATATGGGAAATTTCATTACTACTATTATAAACTAGTAATTCACTCGCGCAATGCACGGAAAAAAATGATGTTATTATAAATATAAATAAAAAATAGAAAAAATAAAACTATTTTAAATTATTTAATATAATAATATTTTTGAGCTTCCATCGGTCAAGTATTTATTATTTTTATAGAATACAAAATTACAATTAAAATTAAAATTAAAATTTTGTATGGTTAATATAATCTCTAATTATGTACATATTCAAATAAACTTCTAGAGAGAATTTACATTATTACATTGATTTATTCTTAATTATATTTCATCTATATTACAATTTTCACAATACGAATATTAATAACTAAGATAATTACATTTAGAAAGCAAATTTCAAATTTTGTATGAGTAAATTTAAAATAAATGTAATCCTTTGTTATGGGGGAGAAAAAATAGCTAATTTTTTTTTCAAATGTTGTGCTTTTGTTTTTTTTTTTTTTTTTTTTTTTTATAGTAAAGGATGTTGTGGCTATTTTATAATAATAATAAGGATAGAGATAATAATTGTAACAATAATTACTCACCAAAATAATAATTGTAATATTAATTACTTCCCAAATTAAACCATATAGCTTTATTATAGTTAAGATTTGTGTTAGAAAGTAAAAAAATATATATATAAGAAATTAAATAATAATTATAATATTAAAATATGATAATATAATACGACCAAATTTTTACAAATTTTGAAAAACTTTCTTGTATACAATGATTATTGTTGAAGTTGTTTTATTGCTTTCACTGTTACAAATCAATATTTTCAACTCATTTGGAGTAGTGTAAATTTGTATGATTTTTTAAAAGGAAAGTGCAAGTAAGATAATTAACACAAATGCAAATTAAGAAATATTAACCTCATTAATAAATTACACACATACATGACATGCATGACATAAATAATTAATGCATAGATTGCATACTGTTAATTATGGTAAAAATTTGTGTGAAATCGTATCATGGATCATTATCCGTGAGACGGGTCAAGTCAAAATGAAATGTAATAATATTTATACTAGCAAATGTAATACTAAATCATGAATAAAATGTTTAGTATTTATACGGAAAAATATAGTACTTTAGATGAAAAAAGTAATACTTTTACATCAAAATATAAAAGTATTATATTTGTCCTCAAAATATTATGTTTCCCTTATAAATAACAAACATTTTATTCCTGATTAAGTATTACACTTGCTAGTATAAGTATTACATTTGCATTTTGATCCAATCCGACTTATCTCACCGATAAAAATCCGTGAAACGATTTCTCACAACTGTGACATGTTAATTATATATATGTGTAGGCTAAAAATATCCTGAGGATTTCTAAAATTCCAAGTTTCAAAACTATATAGTATTATAAGCATGATGTCACATTCAGCCATTCAGGTATGGCAAATTGAACAAATGGACAATTTGTTTAAGCATGATAGTTTATTGTCATTATTAATTATATTATATATTTGGTAATGTCATAAGTAGAGAGTTTGGATTATATATAGTGGTTGGAGATTGGGCCAAAGCTTGCAAATCATGCAATAAACAATGGATTGACAACATAATATGAAATGGTGGCTGAAAACAACATGTACAGTGGCTTGTTTGTTTGGATCAATACATGACATAAAACACTGTAGAGATGTCAGCTACACTTTCAACAAGCCTCCAAACAAGAATAATATGTGCAACTTGGACTCGACCCTTGCCAAATTAGCTTGGTAACTATAATGTTTCAAGTTCGACTTTATGTGAAAGTTGTCTATTGATCTTAATGGTTTGAACTGATTATTAACTATGTGCACCCTAGATTGATTTATTTCATTGTAATCATTTGTTGGCTAAGATCGATCACAAGATATACTTTATCAGAAAACACATTTAAATAGTGACTGAAGTTTTTTGTAAATTAAAAAATAATAAGTCCACCTTGGTGCCTATTTCCCTTTGTAAGTACATACCTTGTTGTATGAGTCTGGGATTTATTATATATTATTTAAAGTTTTGGCTTATTTTATATATTACATAACTAAATTAGGTGATGTTATGTTATTAGGTTTTTTATTTTCAAATTTATTTAATTTGGAAAATATGATGTATTTTATTAGGTTTGGCGACAGTACTATATATATCTTTTAAAAAAAAATAGTTGTAGTTGTAGCTATATTTAATAAATAAAGATTATAATTATCATTTAGGCAATAAAATCTAATGTGGGATTGAAAAATGTGTTGTATAATTAATTGTAAGGCTTATTGGTAAACAATTTTAAATCTTTATCACTCGTCAATCGTCATAATCTTTAAATTTTGACACAAATTATATCCTATTATGAATATCCTATTATGAATAATAATAATTATATATAAATCTTTGATTTTTTTTATAAATTAATATTCAACATTTATGAACCCAACAGGGTAGCTCAAGTGGCAAATGAACTCTCTTTGTGGGGGAGAATTCCGGGATAACCCGGGTTTGATTTCTACAAGTGACGATTCCCTTTGGGCCAACTTCTGTGCCTCTCGGAGCGAACCGGGTGGACCTGGACCGTTAAACGGACAAAGAAAGACTCGGATCACAGTGTGTGGTTTCCACCAAAAAAAATATTCAACATTTATATTTTGTGATATATATATATATATATATATATATATATATATATATATATATATATATATATATATATATTGATAGATTTAATTAATCCGGGGTAGCCCGAATCAATAAACCCGATAAATAAGGAATGTGTAAAGGCGTAGGCAAAATAGAACAAATGTGTATCGTAGGGTCGTAGGGACCGAATACTGCATTAGATAATAATTATCGAGCTATTACAAGGTGAATGTAACGCTATCCTTCACTCCGGAAAGGTAGGTTCCATACCGACAAGACCCCCTACCCTAGAATCGGCTCATTTCACTACAACGGTAGTTTTAAGACAAATAGGATAGAATAATGTAAGGGATAGAGAATATGTCCTAATGGGACAAAGTATGAGGTTTTTATACAAAATAAACCCCCAATCGGCCCACCTAGACCGGGGGTGGTTGCATCTCCCGTGCGGACCGGGTCCGCAGGTTAGGCGTGCAGAGCTCAACATGGCCAAACTCATCAGGCCGAGCTCAAATGACCGAGCTCACCATGGTTGAGCTCATATGGCCGAGCTACCATGGTCAAGCCCGCCATGTGGGCGAGCTCACCATGGCTGAGCTCACATGGACGAGCTCACCATGACCGAACTCACCATGGCCGAGCTTATTATGGTCGAGGTGCCTTGGACCGAGCACGGGGCTCAACTTCGGAATCCCGAATCCATTCTATACTTCCTTACTCCGCTTTTCTGGGTTGGTTTACTCCGATATATATGTGTATATATATATATATATATGTATATATATATATATAGAGTCAAAGATCAAATTGAATTGGGACTTTATTTAGAATAATTTGTGCTCCCCAAGACACCAACCAACCAATTTGATCTTTGACAAAATTTACAGCTAAGTCGCATGTGCCTTCTTGTTTTGGGAATCTATACTAAAAGAGACTGATATACTTTAGGATACCGAAAAATACTTTGATAAATTCTAAAGAATTAATTTAAAAATATACATTGAACATTGAACTATTCACGCAATGCGCGTGTGGTAACTAGTTGATCATCATATTAGATAAAGGGGAATAGATTTATATCATCATTACGCGTTTTCATAAATAAAAACTATGAACTAAGATAATTGATCATGCAAAGAAAACAGAAGGATAGCTAGATTTATTATTACATTATCCATTCATTTTTCATTTCGAAAACACGTAGCAGTATACTATTATATATGAAACATATAATTTTGTGTGAATATATTCCGTGGGTATATATATTATGTGTGTATATATATATGGATGGATCAACTAATGTGCAAGCTCAATCTTGCATTAGAATATTGGAAGTGGTCATGATAGTCATCTGCAGGTTCTGATGAATGCACCTCTAACCGATGGGTGATATGCTCAAACCTTTCAGACAGGAAAAAATTTCTCAATTTTTTGAGTCTTGACACTTTCACTTCTGCACTGAAAATTGCCCTAACTGGCCTGTGATCTGACATTTTCGATTCACCTCTCCCATATTTGTGTTGCTTTAGCCCTTCTCCAAACCAAATTATCCTATCACACCTGAAAAATATGTACGTAATTCAGAAAGATATGATCGTGTTAAAAATATAGCCATAAGTTGTCCCATTATTAGGTAGGTTTGCTTTTTCGCTGGTTAAGAATTCTCAATATTAATTCATTCCGACCACCATGAAGCGATTTTAGGTGGACCGCTGACCCACTTGACACATTGTAATCTAGTGGCACGAAGTGACTCTTTCACATGGAAAGTCATAGGTTTGAGTCCCCGTGAAAAGCGATCATTGACTCTTTGTTTTTTAGTATATATGTTAAAAAAGTAATTATGAACAGATACTACATTGTAACAGAGTCACTCTTTGTTTTTCAATATGTTAAAAAAAAATAGTTATGAACAGATAGTACATTGTAACAGAGTCAGTAAAGTTAATTACCATGCGGGGGCGCGCTTCTTTTCACCTTTTTTACCATTTACAGCGCCATAATATCCATCGGAATTAGGATAATACTTGTAAGTGGGAGCAAATTTTATCATCCCTTCATGCCACCCTTTGAATACTTGACCGTCCAGCATTTCTGACCTTAACTGCAAATTAAATGTGAAAATTTAACATTAATTTATATGTATCAAAATTAAAATTTTCCAATAAAGAAATGCATATATACCTGGTCATATTCGAATAGTGTATTAAAATCTCCTTTATCTATCAATAATCTTGTCGCAGTTTCTTGAAGGGAGATTCTGTAGTTCAAATCTCCAAGAAAAATCACTCGGCTGCACCACCAAAATAAATAAATAATATAAATTTTATATATAAATAAATATAAATTATATATATATATATATATATATATATATATATATATATATATATATATATATATATATATATATATATATATATATATATTTCTAATTAGGTGAGAACCAACCTTAAACTGCGAACTGCGAATGATTTCACCGCAACTACTACATAATTGCACTGCTGCGACTCCCAGACATGCCGGGAGGATCTTGTAGTGCAATCATGTAGTAAGTGCGGTGCAAACATTCACAAGTTTGCAGTTCGAGGGTTACTGGAAAATAAGGAGAAAAAAAAAAGACAGGTTAATTTTATAAATGTTAAATATGTAAAATTTTACAATATTTATAAAAATGACTATCACTGTTTCCCTTATTTTTCAGCAATATCCAACCATTTGATCTATCGAGATGAATGAATCATATTAGTCTTCACTTTTTACGTGAGAGTCTCTCCTCTATATATATAAACAAAATTAGGTGGAGTTGACATCACAAACATGTTGTTTTAACAGTATAAAACATGCAAATTGCTTCATAATCTATTATTTTCCTAATTAATTAATAAATTACAATAATCTGTCCAATCTGGAAAGTCAACATGATCAACCAGGAAAACGTTTGTATACTACAAGACAGTTTACCAATTGGATGTTTATTTTATTTAATTTTTTAACTACTAGTCTACTACCAATCAAGAGCATAAGACCAAAACTCATGTGGTCCAACATAACTACCAAAAGTAATTAACCAACAAATTCCACCATTAAAATACTCCTAAAAATGGGATTACCATAATCATACAATGTTAATCCCAATTTGATTGGCGGCATGTATTGATAAAGACAACGTAGTTTTACTGTGAATCTGTGATTAGCACCTAATAATGATAATTATATTGGCGGTCGTGATAGTAATTAAATGATTATTGTCTTGTCCCCATTAGGGTTGATAATCATGTAATTAGAGGTGATTAAACAAATGAGATTTATCTTCAACCAATGGATTGGACGGTTTTAGATTACAATTAAACTAATCACTTAAATAATCCCTTCCACTTTATACTTACTTTGGTGATCAATTAAACTACCCTCCTAGTCAAATAATTATAGTAAATTACTGGGACAGTGATTTTATCATTTTTTACTTTGACTTCCAAATTTGTTCCATCACTTGTGTTATTAGACAAAATCAGAAGTTCATACCAAAGTGGTGATCAATTAAATAATTACTGAAACACTCCCTCGACTATTATGATTTCTTCATTTTTGCCTCCAACTTCCTCAGACAAAGTCAGAAGTCGAAAATCAATTTAAAGTGGCATAGTGATCTGATCAAAATTATTACAGCCCAGAGACCATTTTGATAATTTATTCCAATAATTAGGGAAAAAAAAAAACAAATAAATAAATTTGTACTTACTCGTGATCTTGGATTTTTCTTGGCAGTTCATGTGAAGGGCCTTTGGGAAATGTTGTTCTTGACAGTATTTCTGCGGCGTTAGAGTTTCTGAATTTCTCATCTCCTTCCCTGCCACCTGAAGCCAGATGGCTGCACACAAAGCAAAAGCTTGTTTCATGCAACCTAAATCTAACCGAAACAGCACCCTGCAACAAACAACATATATTTATAATTCTGAAAGATCTAATCTGAGGATCGGATATCTGAGGATGATCGTGACGATTAAGAATACCATGAAAGAAGGAAGCGGAGGAGGTTTTGATCTGAGTACCTTGTTGCCCAAGCAACCCATGATGCCACAACCCACGCACGAAACGCTAGGGTTACGCACAAACAACCGATGTTCATTTCGGATCCACACAGAGATCAGAATCCCAACCATTTGCTTGCTGATAATACATCTGAATTCTTCATTATTATTATTATTATTATTATTATTATTATTATTATTATTGTTCCCTTTAGTCTGCTCATCACTGTTTCCTTCATCTATGGCTGCTTTCTTGTTCAAAGCTCTTCTGATTATGGAGTTCCACTTTGATGAAATCTTTCCACTTTCTGAACCCAGAACTTTCTTCGTCCTCAAAGGAACAACTTCTTGAAACCTATATTATATTATGCATAATTTAATCCTTGTTTCCGAGAATACTTAACTTTCTTTTCTTTTAGGTAACTATATATGTGTGGTAAACTTCAACTTGTAACCCGTCTTAGCTTCCCTCACAGTCACTATTTGAGGGTATACGTGCACGGGATAAACCCCACCTTGTGACTATAGTTGATGAGGGCAAACCAAGAAAGTCAATAGGTCGCTCTTTGACTTCTTGTAGTTACCAAGTCAACAATCTGACCAATTTGGCCGGGATTACCACTTTATTATTACTATTATTATTATAAGAAATGGAAATTACCCAAAAACATATATGTCACACCAACTGTGGTTTGGGCCTAGCAAATCATCCACGTTTAAATCATCGGTTGGTGCAACGCCTCCAACATTCCATGTACTTACAAAAACCCTTTGGAACATAAATAATAAAAAATAATGTCAAAATTGCAAGGGTATATTTTGCTAAAAGATTATTGGTGGAAAACCAACTACTACTAATGACCCCAAAAATTAAAGAAAAGAAAATTAAAGGTGGGATTCAATTATTATTATTGCTTACTTGTAGCTTTGGGTTTCTTGGTGATGGGCGAGAATGTGATTTGAGCTAAGAGATTTTTGATGATCATCATCAAACCTAGGAGGAATCGCCTCTACCAAAAATTCATCCGAATCGTCACTAATACTTGGAATATCAGCGACGAAATTATTGCTTCCCAATCTTTTCTTGAGGATCTTGCTTGCCACCAATCTTGGCCACATAACCTTCCTCACCCATGCAAATTAAAACATACAACTATATACTTAAGCAAAATATATATCATTATTAATTAGATTTTAATTAAGGAGAACTTTGATAGATAATATAATCAACCATGCAAATTAAATGTTCATCATCCAAGTATAGTATGTACAAGCACAAAAAAAAAAAGTACTAAGTGAAAATTTTAATGTGATAATCATGCTGCAATTAACCAAAAGGGCTATGTTTGATCAAAAACCTTAGAGTTTTGATCACCTTAGCTGGTTGGGAAATGCGAAATTCTCAGACATGTGTATATATATATATGATTGCATGCAAATCAAGTGGAATGAGAGAAAGCTATAGAGAGAGAGAGAGAGAGAGAGAGAGAGAGAAAGGGTATGTGTGTATTGATGTATATGCTTACCTCTCTCTTGTTTCTTGGCATGGTGATGAGTGAAGGAGCTTAAAAGGGAATCACCCAAAGAAGAAGAAGAAAGAAGGGGTTGAAAGGCAAGAAGGTGTGAAGATAAAAGAGTGATAATAATATAAGATGGGGAGGAGGGAGAGAGATAGAGACCTTGTTGGAGGAAAAGATGGCTATTTCGCAAGTTGGAATGGGAGAGGGAGACAATATCAGAGTGAGGGAAGGTGTGACGTATTGTTGATGCTTCCCACCATGAAATTACCTACCCATCTACGGAACATTCTACACTCTACTTGGCTCATCCATGCAAATTTTATATATATATATATATATATATATATATATATCGAGGGGAGGACCATATGAAAACAAGCTCTTGGTCAGTAGAAAATTAAGAATCAATCTCAGTCTTACATTCGAAGTAAATGTACAATTTTAATGATTGTTTTTTAAATGCGGTAGTATTATATATTGTAATGATCGCTTTTACTATGTAACTTTTAACGATATACATCCCACTTTTTCAATATTAAAAATTGCACTTTGCACAATGCAAAAGTGAGGTGCATTTAGGGTTTGAATTTAGAGTTTATTCATTACTTAACTTTAATTTTGTTTTATTATTTGATGTTTTTGTTTTACGTTTGGTTTAGTAGTTCACTTTTTACTGCTTAAGATTTAGTATTTACGATTTAGGTTTAAAATTTAGTTTTTTCGTTATATTTTTAAAAGTTATTTAGAAATGCACTGCCTATTGTTAAAAAGTAGTGCATTGTAAAATTGAAAATAATTACAATAATATCATCGTATTTTTTTTAAAAAAAGTTGACAATATATAATTACAATAATGACATCACATTTTAAAAAATGATATAATTCATTCAATTTTTACAAATGTAAGGTTGAAATTGGCTCTCATGAGAGTGTGAACCTATACAGACACACCACATTATTCTATGTCAAGATCATGTGATCGAACCATCAAAGTTTGACTAGCTCCTCTTACTTTACAATTGTATTAACAATTCCCTTATTGTTGGATACCGGCTTCAAACACCAACTCCAACCACCGATCATTAAAAGTTAAAACTTTCTTCCAAAAGGCTGAACCCCAATCCTAAGGGCCCAAAAAAATGTAATTCACACATAACAATGTACTCTCCCTAGCTAGTTATTGAATTAATGGTCCTCCCAAAAAAAACAGGCTGTACATGTAAATTACAAAACTGTATAATTATTGAAAACTTTGTTTATATTTAATTTGAATTGAATATTTATTGTATCGGATTTGAACAGCAAATAATAATTATATATTGTATTAATTCATTTAACTGGAAGGAAATAACTTAAGTTTCACCATTACATGGTTTAATTAATTAATTATTTATTTATTTCCGTTATAGTTTGATTTCTAATTGATTTCTTTTTGTGTTTTTAATGCTTTTGTTTATTTGATGGGTCACCACAGTGTTGAACTTTTGTGTTTGTCCGAATGGTTTGACAGACTTTTATACTAATCTACTCCGTATCTCTTATTTCTTTATTTAGGTTTGTTAAACTTTTTGCTGCAAGTTGGTGGGACCTCATCTTCGTTATATATTCAACATAATTGTCATTAAAAATGCCAAAACACACACACACACACACACACACACACACACACACACATATATATATATATATATATATATATATATATATATATATATATATATATATATATATAACTAAGTTCCAGTGCGGGTAAATGCTTCCCATGCGATTGTGCAGGTGATTAATGTGCGTGAGTTTTGTACTTAATGTGCGTGAGTCTTGTGCTTAAGGTGCGTGAGGTTTGTGCTTAATGTGCGTGAGTGTGTAGTGCTTAATGTGCGTGAGTTTTGTACTTAAGGTGCGTGAGTTGTGTGCTTAATGTGCGTGAGTGTGTACTTAATGTGAGTTGTTGTTGAAACTTTAAAGTGCATGAGTTTTGTGCTTAATGTGCGTGAATTTTGTGCTTAAAGTGCCTGAGTCTTGTGCTTAAGGTGCGTGAGTTTTGTACTCAATGTGCGTGAGTGTTTACTTAATGTGAGTTGTTGTTAAAACTTAAGGTGCGTGAGGATTGGGCTTAAGATGCGTGAGTTTAATGTGCGTCTGTTGTATACTTAAAGTGCGCCAGTGTAATGCTTAATGTTAGTCCACCCGAACAACCGCACGGGAAGCACCGTCCGCACCTGATCCCTTCCATATATATATATATGCTAAGGATCATGTGAGAACAATACCATAGGAGATAAATAAAAACCAATCTCAATCTTACATCTGTAAAAATTTGACGGATTTGAACAGATTTAAAAAAGATATGATATTGTGATATTTTCGTAATTATCATCAATTTACTATGCAAACTTGAACACTTAAATGTGCAATCTTTAACAAACATGGTAAATTTTATAAAATCAATGAAAAAGCTAAATGTTAAATCTAAACTGTAAATGTTAGACCTTAAGCAGTAAAAAGTGAACCACTAAACCAAATAAAACCAAAAACTTAGTCATAAACTCTAAAATCGAAACCCTAAGTGCAATGCACTTTCGCATTTTCGCAAATGCAATCTTTTTAATACTAAATTTGCAAAATGTTAATACTAAATGTGCAAACCTGGAAAAATATGAGAATTGCAGATTTTAGTGTTCAAGTTGTATAGTAAAGTTTGTGATAATTACGAAAATCTCACCGCATTTTTTTTTAAATCAATTGACGTGATCCGTCTGATTTTTCCAGATATAAGGCTGAGATTGATTCTTATTTCTTTCCTAAAGACTTGTTCTGTAGTCTTCTTCTTCTTTTTTTTTTTTTTTTTTTTTTTCCGAAAGAAATTTATTCAAATCATAATGAAGAAAAAAAAAAACCTAATTCTCTCTCGTCTCTGCTTTTCGACTACTCAACTTCCTACACGGCCGCCACCTCCGTGAAGCAAGCGGATCGGAGGCGGCATCCAATCGTCTTTTCCCTGCCGCGTGCCGCCATCTCCACCACAGACAGCGTCTGCCTTCATTGTTTTCTTTGCCTTCATCATTTTTTCTTTCATTCTCCGCCTTCGCACGATTATTTCCATTTACTTTGTTTTAGTGGTTTAAGTTTGTTTGTCGTTTCTGTGTTTTTTCTCTCGTTGTTTTCAACGAGTTACTTCCTCTCGTTTACTTGGCGAGTTCTTTTTACATACAGCGTGAAACGATATAACTGGTCATGACGTATGTGAATCTCATCTTGGGTGACAAACATGACAATGAAAAAGAGACTCCTCTGAACTATGATATGCAGTTCAGCCCAATGGAGATATTGTCAATGGATAGAAGAATGGAATTGAAATAGATACTCATGTGGTGTGCAAGACTATTCAACCACTGTCAATCTTGGGTACGTTTGACCAAATCATTAAAGAAGCTTTAAGTTCTTAGCTTTCAAAGAATCCAGCTTCAAATTTGTGAAACAATCTGCGAATCAAATTTTCTTTAGCATTGCTACGGAAGTTGTTTCTATGTACGATTGTAAGAAATGTTTAACCATTCCATCGATCTTTATTGTAAACGTTTGAGCCTATGATTAATGAATTGGTGTGTTGTTCATTTTATGAAAAAATGGATAGAATTGTATAATTAAACATTTTAAATATTTTATTTAGAATATAAAAATATTTATAATAATATTAAAAATAATATTATTATTTATCAAAAAAAAAAAAAAAAACAGTCGTGGTTTCCGGCAAAAACCATAAGTATAATTTTTGCTGGAAACAGGCAGAAACCTTGTTTTGAGGAAAAATAGATGAAATGACACTACTACCCTTGATTATTACTATTATTATTATACAAGGGTATTTTAGTCTTTATACCATTTCTTTCCTTCTCAATTCTAATAATTCTATTATATTTCTCCCTACCAAACAACGTAATTTGAATTCCTACTTTATTTATGCCTTATTCTTTTACCACCGAATTACAATTTCTTTTCCCCCTAATTATTTCCTTCCAACCAAACGTCTTGTAAATCTCATGGTCAGTTGTTCCATGGTAGATATCATGGGTTACACACAAAAAAAAAAAATCTAATAATAATAATAATAATAATAATAATAATAATAATAATAATAATAATAATAATAATAATAATAATATAAAATATAAAATATGAAGTGAAATATCATCGAGTAATCCAATTCTTTTTTCAAGAGGAATCTTTGAAATAGGCAAGTAGCTGTTTATATTAAATTGATCAACATATAAAAATTGATATATTTAAAGTAATCTTGTGTACTGCGTCTTAATTATATTTGTGATTAATTTAATTTAATAGTTATTTATTATATATTCTTAATAATACTTGTTATTGAATATACATAATTTTAGAATAAGTATGTCGTTAGTTGCAATCAATTAATATTGTAATTATACCATCGGAAAAAAAAATACATTAATGCTATTTAATTAGTTCTATTTTGACACTCACTGAACTGACTTAAGCCCTCAAAAATAGTAAATAACATATTCAATTTCACCTTGTTTAAGTTGTTTGGCAATTAGTGGTTAGTAATTAAAATGTCACGTTAGTTATTAACCGATTATGTTATTTAGTTTGCAGTACTAATTGATAATATTAGTAATTTAGTACTTTATAAAGAAATTTTTGATAAAATTTGTTATTAGCAGTTAGTTGATAAAATGTAAATTGACTTTTAAGTAATATATTTTATAATAACAATTTATTAATTACACTATAATTATGTTTAATAAATAATAATAAATGAAAAATATTCTTCATAATAATAAAAATTAAAGAACATTTAATAAAATATATTTAAATAAAATTGTTACTAATTGCATTTGCTTCTTCAATAAGAAGCAATTCTGGTAAGAGCAATATATTTATTTCTTCCGGCAATAGTTGGCCAAGAAATTGGATGGTAGGACCAAATGTGATACAAATTATATAGTGATGCACCTAATTAGAAATTTTTAATATTAAAAGACTAAATGTGACTCATGTATAATAGTTATGGGACAAAAAATTGAAATTTATTCTTTGGCATTTGATTATTGCATGATCCAATTTATAAGTAACAATAAATATAAATAGTATTTAATGTTGAAAAATATTTCTTAGATTACATTTGTCACCAAATATTTTAGTGATGTGACATGATATATTGATATGTGTCATAATTGTTTTATATTTATTAGTTACTTATAAATTGACTAACTCTAGCACGAGTAAATTGTATAATATCATATGATAAAAAGTTTGGTAAAAATATTTTGATAAAGAAGGTAAGTGAAAGGTAAGAGAATTATACAAAGCAAAATAGCTTCAAATTTTCCCTCAAAATTTTATAATTCCGTAAAAATTATATATATATTTTTTGAAGCACTAAAATATATATTATTTATGGCCAAGGACCTTGTGGTCCAATGGCATCAAGTTGGGAGGATATGCCTGAGTTTGAAGAGGTTGTGTCTTCAATTCGAGTCTTAGTGGAGGCGATATTTGCTCATTGTGCTCCATTTGGTTATATATATATGAAAAGTTTTAATGTATCTATTATATCCAACATTATAATCTATATATCCCAATATCCCATACATGCATGATTATATTGTGTAAAATTAATATTATAGGCCTTCTTTATTATTTATTTATGTATTAATTTTTGAATTGGTTATTCCAATGGAAGATACTGGAGCTAGATGTCAAAAGAAACATGACAATATCTTCACTATGTAATATCTCAAACTTGATTGGTTTCATGATTTTGGTGGCTGAAACTTGAAAGTTTTTTCCTTCAATTCACTACCAAAATAAATAAATAAATAATAAAAGACTACATACGACGACAACAACAATAAGAATAATAAATTAGAGAATTGAATGCGAAAATTCAGATTAGAATTATTGTCAATCGGCCATATCATCAGTTCAAACTATATAATAAAAATGATAATAGAGATAAATTGTTGATAATTTTTTTAAAAATTCTAATTAGATTTTACAAAAATAAAATAAAAAATTAAAGAATACAAAAAATAAGTCTAATTACATGGTTCACAAGATTCATAACCGTCTCATCATGTTTTAAATTATATATATAAATCATGACATTTGACTCCATTCTTAATCCCCATTTGTTGATGTTTTACTCATTCAAATTATTTTGTGTCTTTTTCATTAAACACATGAAAACCTGCAGAGATTTCTTTATTTATCTCTTCCTTTTGGAGTATTTGCAATTTGCCAATTGCCTCTTTTTATTTTATTTGAAGTCACATCTTTTCATTTTCCATTTTTTAAATTTTATTTGTGATAATTATAAATTTACAACATGTACTGTGGACCCTTTGCAGCATGCATGCATACATACAATGTATATTTTATTTCATTTTGTAAAAAATGATGACTACAATAATGGGGTTCTTTAAAAAAAATTCATTCTAGTTCTATGCAAATTGCAAGGTGCATTGGGTATTTGGGTTGATAGAGTAAAGGAGACTCCGAACAAGGAGGAGATAATCTTAAACTTTGCCCAAATGGAAAAGGTTTTGTGGTCAAAGCTTTACCCAAAACATTAAATTCATATTTAGTTATACTTATGTAACATATATATGCATCACTTAGATATTGCGAATATAATAATGTTATATAATATTTGTTTGGTTCAAGTTTTGAAATTATCTAAGACACTGTTATATTATCATTATATCAAATTTGAGGTATATTAGAATATCACAAGTTTTATTATTATCAATACTCTGATTTTTTAATCAAATTTGTTCACTAGAAATGACAATGGGTCAGGGAGGGATACATCCACCACCCGACCCATCTTATACTTTCTTCACCCACCATTATATTTATTATTGTATTTTAAAAATTAAAATAATATTTGAAATATTTACACATAATAAAATAATAAAATTCATCACTAGTTATATGAAAACATAAAATAATATAAATATTCAAATATAATACCTAAATTGTTAATTTTTAAAAACAATCTAATTAATTTAGAACTAAAAATAGTAAAAAGTTAACCAAAGTTGTAAAAAAAACTTTTAGAATTAACTACATAATAGTACTTATTTAGCTATTAATTGTTTATTCATATATATATGGTGGATCGGGTGTGGTTCTAACTAGGCGGGTTGTGTATATAAAACATGCATCCAACCTGACCCACCACTCACTATCACCCCCAAAAAACTCGATCCATGTGGGGTGAATTTGGGTGGATATCGGTGAAGCGGATTGAAATTGCCATCTTTACCCGCTGCACAAGATCTTCCTAGTACGATTTACTCCGTACCTTTTATGCACAATTTTTATGATATTACATATGAGCGGCAGAGCGGGATTTACCTAATGCACACTCCTCAAATAGTAGTTGCATGTTTTCCTCATTCAAAAAAAAATAAAAAAATAAAAATTAAAATGTAACTTACAAGTTGCTATTTAGTTGTGCATTGTGTCAAAATAGTGTGTAGGTATACATATAGCTAGATATTGTCTTGTAATGTATAAAATTTGAATGTGATGCCAAGTTTGACATTGGAATAGTTCCTAACCCAACCTAATCAATAAACTTTGAACTTGAGCATTCATCTTACTATGGTTTACTTATATTACTACATATAAATAGATATATATAATTCCCACTTGATACATAGTATATTAAAATACTCTTCTATTGGGTATTTTAGTTAAAGATCACTCTTAGTCTTAATTATTTAAGAATATTGTAATGAATTATTATTAGCTATATTTTGTTATTTTTAATAATTATAATAAATGGTATATATAACTATCATATATATTAGGGGAAAAAAATAATGAGAAGATAGTATTTTTTTTTATCCTTGAATTATGAAGAAATAGTGAACTCAATTTTTAATTATATTACCCACCACATTTGGTCGCTGAAATTTTAGTGTTGTGGCAAAATTATGCCGAATTGTGATAGAAACATTCATCTTGACTATTAAATAATGTTTGAATATTACTACATGGACCACAATTTTTTCACCATCTTCATGAAAATAAAATTCTTTTTATTTAGAAAAAGAATTTATTTATTAATCAAATATGAATTGCCAAGTAGAGTGTGATATATATGATGACATCTCTATTATTTTCCATAAGGAATGTCACAGGTCTGAGTTTTATCTCAATCAAGATATGTAGACATATGAATCATATATTGCCAAATCAATTATTGAAAATTTTATCTTTGGCTCTGTTTGGCAAACCTAGCTGAAAAGCTATAAGCTAGGAGCTGAAAAGCTATAAGCTCGGAGCTGAAAATTGAAGAGCTATTAAGCTAGCTGTTATGATTGAAAATGTTTAGTAAAATTAACTTTTTGATAAGCTGATAAATGTAAAAAGACTAAAAATGACATCTTCATAAAATTTAAATTAGTTTGTTTACATATTAAAATTTAACATTTTGTCTTTAAAAGAAAAATTAACATTTTGAAATAAAAGTATTATAATAATAAAAGTATTAGCGTAATCATGATCTAGCATCTCATAATGAAGTAGCAATATTGTTACAAATCTAATAATAATAATAATAATAATAATAATAATAATAATAATAATAATAATAATAATAATTGAAAATTTTATTAATGATAAATCATTTGTAAATTTAAATTGCAACTTGGTTTTTGAAATTGATAGGCACGCAGGAATATTGGCTAATTGAACCATAACGCAATTAATTAAGATTTTGTCGATAGTGACCATATATATCACATTATCATGTTCCAAATAATAATAATAATAATAATAATAATAATAATAGTAATAATAATAATAGTTGTTTTAATTTTTACAGGGACAAAAGTTTCGAGCACATTATCTTGTGGGATTAGATCAGATCATATTGTAATCATAATAAATTGTCTTAATTAATTAAGTTTAATTACTTCTTTCATCATATATTCATATCCATCAATCACCTTATTTTTTCATTTTGTATTAGAAAGAAATTAACTAATCAAAATTTACAATTAATAATTTGTTTTAATATGCATATCGACTAATTAAATACTTTAAAAATTATTATTACGCTAAAGACCTAGTAATTAATTTAATGGTATAGGCTTGAGATTCTTCATATAAAAGTCTTGATGAGATCTTCTAATGACAATTCGGGATGCGGACAAGATGGTTACATACTTACATGTACTACTGCAAAAATATATTATACTCCCTATAATTATTATGTTATAATTAAATAAAATATATATGGTATAATGTTAATTAAACATAATTAAGCCCAGCCAAGTTAGTTTGACTGTTGACTTGAGTACTACAATGTTACAAATTTGACTCCAAACAAGAGTGGTTTATTGATCTTCTTGGTTTGAGTCGGTTAACAAGCTAATGTTGTTTTTAATACTCCATATAAAAATGAGCTAACACTAACCAATTACTTTTTTTTTTTTTGAATGCTATTAGTTCTATTACAATGTAGTATCTGTTCATATACTTTCTCAACCTAAGGCTTGAACACACAACTTTCTAAATAAAAGTCAAACCCGGATACCATTAGACCACATAGTCTTGATACTAACCAATTGCTTTTAAATTCAATTCCTCACAATTTTTTTCAGTCAATGGGGATAACTTATGGTGTAGTATTTTCTGTTAATTTAAAATGTTGTGATTATAATTTATTGGCCACGATGATGCAAACATGAACTAGACATATCGCAGTCCAGTATGGCATAAAATGAAAATCATAGGTTCTTATTGGTTAGCTATCAAAATCACAATCATCATTGTGACATGAAGCCATTAATGCATAATGATCTAAACTTGAGATAGACATATCACTACCCAATTCAATATTGCATCCAAATTATAAACTACACCGTGTGTGTATATAAGTATATATACATATCGCGCGCATGAGTGTGAGTGTGAGTGTGAGTGATGAGAAAAAGTATACGTCAGACAATAATTGAACTTGTAACCTTTAAGTACAAGGACCATGCTCCATCGACTCTCAATTATATATTTTGAGAATAGGAACTATATATGTATATTTTTAAGATATGATGTACTCCATAAATAATTTAGACTATGAACTTAAATTATTCTTTTTATTTGAAATAATGAATAATTTTACTCTGTATTTTACTAACTCATCAATATAATCAAGGCTGACTGATTCCAATGAAATAAGGTATTTTGCGATAATTTAATAAAAATATCTTTTATATAATTGAAAATATAAATAAAAACATAATATTTATTAAAAACTTTTGTCAAGATACATAACACTCAACAAAAATACAATATGAAAATTTCACTTTAAATGTAAAAATCATTCACCAAACTTTTGATATAAACTTTTTTTTAAAAAAAATTTATTTTCAATTACAATCAAAGTCAACCTATCGAGTCTCCCTAACAAGCAACATGTTTGACGGTAAATACGATTTAAACAACTTTCAATTTTGATAACACTAAGGCTACTTTATCACTACAATATTCTATAATTCCGACCATATGTTACAAGGTAAAATAATGCCCAGATAGGTTATAAAGCCAAATTAAAGTGGAAATTTGAGTTTTAGAACTAACATAAATAGTAATTACAAATCCCTTGTGCGGTTCATAAAAACATCATCTTCAAAGGAGAATATAACATCCCAAATGAATATATTATAGAGCAATACCAGGAAATAATACATGAAAATGATGCATATATGCTTTCATAATCTCCGCGAAACAATGTTTTGCCACAACTTCATTCCTCAAGAACGAAGAATGTGGCGAGACGAGGTCCAGAGTTACACGGAAAGCTCATTTCGGGAGATTAGAATACCATCAGTATCAGCGTAAAGCCATTCCCCATCGCAGATTCTGGTCCCAGCGATAGTTATTGGAACGTGCTTTTCCCCGATACCCTTCTTGTTGGCTTTCATCGGATGGGAAGCCAAAGCCCGCACCCCGATGTCACAACCGTTGATCTCATCCACGTCCCTTATGCAGCCGTTGACCACGATTCCCGCCCACCCGTTGTTCTGAGCTTGCACCACGGGGTTGCCACCCAAGATTGCGCACCTCAAACTGCCACCCCCGTCAACAACCAAAACCCTGCCATTGCCTTTCTCCTCAAGAAATTCGCGTACCAAAACGTTATCTTCAAACACTTTCAGGGTGACAATTGGACCGGAGAACACTTGGCGCCTGCCATATATCTGGAAAATTGGCTGGAGAGCACGGAGCTCCCCGCTCACAATTAGCTGTGGGTTTGCGTCACATACTTCTGCAGTCGTAACCAAGGCCATGCTACGAAAAGCGCCCTCTGAGAAGTTATTAAAGAAAAAAAAAAAAAAACGAAAAACATGAATATTGAAGATCGATTGTTGACAATAAGCTTTCATCAAACATGAATGACCGAGTTTCTCAAGCATTCAGAAATAGGTAAAAGCTACGTGCCCTCGGTGCAAATGAAATCAAGATTCTAACTTCTTTCAGAGAGTAACACAAAGCACAAAGCTTTTGCAATTTGGGCACAAGAGAAACTTCTAATAAGAGTCATGCCTCGTGACAAGGAATTGGGACCTTAGATAATATTCCTTTGGGTAATGAGGGGAAAGACATCTTTCCCACAACAGAATACTTTTAAGACCTCAAACTAACCCTTTCTTTGCCAGTATTCTGGCATAGAAACACAACACAGGCTGGCAATCGGTTTACCTGCTTTTCAAGAAAAGTTTTTCACCCCAAAGAAACTAAAAGTATTTTCCACTTTTCCAACAAGTTGTGCACATCATAACACTATCAATACACAAAAGGGGAAAAAATTATTAAAAAAACAAAACAAAACAAACAAACATGGGAGCATACCTTGTTTACTTCCTATTGTCATAAAAAAAGAAGAGTTGGAAGCAACCCCAGACAAGTTGGTCAAGTGATTGACTTGGTAACCACAATGTTACAAGTTTGACTCCCAGCATGAGCAGCCTATTAGCCTTCTTGGTTTAATTTGAACCAGTTAACTATGGACAACCTAGGTTTGTTTACCTCCTTGTGGTCCTTTGACGGCTAGGATCACAAGGCGGGGTTTACCCAGTGCACACCCTCAGATAGTGGTTGCGGGTCTCTCTCATTACTCAAAAAAAAAAAAAGATTGGAGCGTATATATCTACAACTCCCCCTTCATCACTCCATTAATGTCTAAAAATTAAGATTTTAAAGAGTGGATGCAGACCAATGCCCTAAAAGTGTCCTAAATGATATAGTACTTTAAAGATTTCAACTATTAGATGATGGCTAAAATTTCTTTTAACAATTTTCATCGTAGATCTTAGGAACAAGACCAGTAAACCACTAAAACCAATAGGCAAAATGGATATTCTGTATTGATTTACAGCCGGATATATTGAAATTCAAGATCACAGTGGCCTTAAAACAGGGGTGCAGGTTGATCTCTCGGGTTGAAAGACACTCTCCAAATGAATCAGCTTTATCTAGCTTCTTTCCCGTACTATAACTCCCCCTATTAGAAGAAGCACCTAAGAGCCTCGAGAATATTTAAAATAATAATAATAACAGCAACAACAACAACAAGGCTCCCGTAACTTATTGCTGACACTGTACCCCAGAACTGGAATGTGCAATTTAGATGAATATGAACTCCGATAATTCTTTCAGAATAATCCCCTAAACTAAGGCTGCATAAATGCGACGAAAAAAACAACTTGGATTCTATACACTGTCCCAAGGATTGCAACTATGCAATAAGGAAACTGCTCCCTCGATTTGTTAGACAAGTTGGACTACTAAAAGCTAATCAAACCAACAAAATATCTCAGCTCAATATTTTTCAACACAATCCTTAAAGATTAAAGCAGAACTGTTAGTACCAAAAGTAACTTCTACACTAAAAACAAATAAAAAATACAAAACCCATTAGTGAAGTGATTCATAAGAACCCTAAATCTGAACATAGACATAACAAAGCCCACTTTAAAGCTCCACCGACAATAAATTTCATATTTTTTACTCTCCCCTGAGCAAGAATTCAGCTCACTTAACACAAAAAAAACCAATCACTTCAAATCTTCATCGTCCAATCAACTGAGCTCCAACGGGAGAATCAACTAATATAGATCAAGTATACAATCTTATTTTTATTGATAGTTAATAGTTGATTTGAAACTTGTCAGAAAACGGAAAAAACCAATTAATCAAAACAAAAGCAAGCTAGTAATAGCCACATAAAGATCATAAATTTATGATTTTTTTCAATAAAAAAAAAAATCGAATAAAATAGTCCCTTAGCCACCGTAAATCGGTGTGGGGAATTCGGAAGGCGACCCAAATCGCATCCCGGATCACGGAACATTTTGCAACACAGTGAGAGATAATGATCTGACCGACAATTATAGAGAAAGAAAGAAGGGTTACCTGGAAATCTTTGATCAGAAAATTCTGGAGATACAATGGTCGGAAGTTGCAGAAAAAAACAACTGACTTTTGGTGAAATGAAATGGGAATACGAGGTTCGGGAAGATTGTTTGACGCGTGACGACTTTTTCCTATTTTGGGAAATATGTTTTCACCCCTTTAGTTTATTAAATTACAAATTCATACTCTAAATCTCTCAAATTTTCACCCATCTAAAAGGACAATCTATTTTGGTAAGAGCATCACCATCAGCTTAGAGAATCTATATCAGTTTATTTATTTTTAATTATTTTTGTATAATAATTAAGAAGCTAAGTAGAAGAGAGAGGATGGGGAGAGAAGAATAAAAATGAGGAAAAAAAAAAGACTAACGTAGCAGCCGGCGCGTGCAACTATTGTGCGCGAAACGTACGTGCTTTGCGCATTTCCTCTCCTTTTTCTCTTTCTTGGGAACTCGCAAAAAACTATTAACTTGCAGGATATCAAAATGTCTTCTCTCTCTTTCTTCTCTATCCTTCACCTCATATTGGACCACACAAAAAATCAAGAAAAAACTATAGATGGGGTTGCTCTTAGTTACGATTTTTGATGACCCAAATAGGAGAGGGATGGGGGAAATAGAAGAATAAAAAAAAAAGGGAAAAAAAAAACAAAAAAGCTTATGATTTGACGCCCCAAAAAGGCATAACGCGCCAGCCGGCGTGTGCACGCGCCCGACTGGGCGTTTACTGTGCGCAAAACGCGCACAACGGTCTTTCTTCCTTTTTTTTTTTTTTTTCTCCTTATGGACCACAAAAAAACCTCTATCTTGTAAGAGTTTAAAATACTCTCTCTCTCTCTCTCTCTCTCTCCTTCTTCTCTATTTTCCACCTCAGATTGGACTAGGAAAAAAAAGCTAATAAATTTTTTTTTGATGTGGATGCTCTAAATAGATGAAATTGTCATTCCTAAAGCCATTGGGAAAGATAAAAGGAGGGGCGGCGGAGGTTTTAAGCTTTCAAGGTGGTTGTCAATTTGCGCCCGACTGGTGCCACTGATGTGCGTAACTCCAGCCGTTTCATTAAAAATATATGATATTTCTAATAATTTAATTTGGACTTTTTGTTTCAAGATATAATCTAAATAAAAATAATGAATTGTTTATAAACGACCAATCTATGAACTCTAAAAAAATAATTATGGTGTATAAAAATAATGAAGTATCTATAAATTATAAGAAAAAAAAATTAGTCCCCCAAAAATTGAAGGCCTTGTATCATCTCCCTAGCTAGGGGTGAAAATGGGCCAGGCCAAGCCAGACTTTTAAAAATTAGGCCTGGGCCTGTTAGGAAAAGGTAAAGCCTAGGCCTGGGCCTGGGCCTGTATGTAGGCTTTTTTCTAGGCTCAAGCCTGAGCCTGCAGTAGGCCTGGCCTGGCCTGAAGCCTTTTTAAAAGCCTATTTAGTAAATAGGCTTTTAAAAAGGCTTCAAAGTAGGTTCTAAATAAGCTTTGAGAATATTTAAATAGGCTCAAAGCCTATTTAAAGCCTACATTTTAAAGACTGTAAAACATAATAATATTATTAAATTACAATCAATAAATAATCATAAACTATAAAACCAAGCTTATATTTTATAATAAAATGTCCAACAACACAAGTTTAATAAGTAGGAGTTCATAATACAAAAATCATACAAGTTTGATAACTTCAAGTCTACAAGTCCAATGTCCATAGACCATAATACAAAAGTTCATCACAAATTCACAAGTTTAACAACAACAGAAATCATAAGTCCATAATATAAACATGAAACATTAAACATAATAACAACAATAGTATTCAAACATAAAATTAAGCCATGGTTTCAACATAATCCCCTCTTGTCCAGAATTCTCCTACAGAATATTACAGAATAGTAAAGTTCAACAGAATTCAAGAAGTTCAAGTGCTCATAATTCATAAATCATAAATCATAAATATTAAAGTAACAAGTAGTAATATAAAACAATATAAAATATTAAAGTAATAAGTAGATTCTTACCTTTTGTTTTTTCTTCAGCCCATCTAAATATTATAATTTATAACTAATCAATTTATACTAAACTAAACTAAAACAAAAGATTATAATTTATTAGCACTAGCAGTATAACTAAACTAAAGATTAAAATAAACTACAGTATATTAAACACTAACTTCACTAGCAGATTACCAGGACTATGTGGTCTAATGGTATCCGGGTTGGACTTCCATTTGGAAGATTATGAGTTCGAGCCTTAGTGGAGGCGTTATTGGTTCTTTGTGTTTCAGTAGGTTGAGAAAGTATATGAACAGATACTACAATGTAATAGAGCATTCAAAAAAAAAAAAAACTTCACTAGCAGATTAGCAGACGAATAGCATTATATAATAATTAAATATTAAATATATATTATATATATATATATTATATATATATATATAGGCCTGAGCCTATTTACCTAAATAGGCCTAAGCCTGGTCTTTTTATTAAACAGGCCAAGCCAAGCCAGGCCCTACATAGGTCAGGTCATAGGCCCCTGGCCTATTTACACCCCTATCCCTAGCGAACTCACACCAACACTTCTACTTGTTTGTTTGTTTGTTTTTTTTGTTTGTTTTTTTGTTTTTGTTTTTGTTTTTTTTGTTTTTGTTTTTTTTTTTTTTCACTTTTCTAAATCTCTTCCTTTATTATTATTATTATTATTATTATTATTATTATTATTATTATTAGGTGCACAACTTATTTCATTTCTTCTCTCCTCTATCATTTCTCATCCATATATGTAATTAAAAAAAAAAAAAAAAAAACACACAACAAAAAATCTTGGTCAAAGTACCTATAAAGTCCATGTACTATAGCATTCTTATGACCTCAAAATTCATTTCGTGAACCAAACGTGTTGTTAAAGTACAATGACTCAATTGAACAAAACGCTATAGTACAAGGACCTCGTAAGTACTTTGACAAAAAATCTTAATGTGGATGTTTTTAATATTATTTATATTTATTTGATTTTTTGTAATTCATTTTTTTTTTTGGGTAAGAAAAGAGGGGTAACCTAGGGGACTCAAAGATGAGCAACCTCTTTTGTTCGATGGGATTCTTCTGGTGTATCTTACCCCACATTGGTCATGCCAAATCACAATCCGAGCTTCAAATGGTGGGTATGTCAAAATTTTCAAGCCTCTACCGTATAAGAGGGAGCACATTACGAGGACATCGACCACTTGATTTTGTTCCCGGAAGATGTGTTGAACCCGCATAACCTCAAACCTCTCAAGCTCCGTGATGCACACTCGGATGGTGTTGTGCCTCTGTCCTTGTATGTCGCTGCTACTTCGGAGACTTTCTACCATGGCCTGAGAATCATCAATAATGAATTTCTTGGTTCTATTAAAAACCATTTAATCAATTTATCAATTTATAAATTAAAAAACTCCTAAAACTGTAAAAGGTAGTGAAAAGGAATTTTATTTTTTATAATATTTTTTTTACAATAAAGGAATGGCCCAGATATTATATGGGCCGAGTTAAAATTATTGAAACTCAATCTACCTTAAAAGGGGTTAAACGACGCTCTAAAAGACAGCCCAATCATTATAACTTTGTAGACGATAAATAAAAATAATATTATTTGTATACATAAAATAATTTTAGTATATTAAAAAATTACTGTTTTTTTTAATGATCCACATAACACTATGTAAACCATGGTTCATACAATAAATTGTCCATTTTTACTTAAATTTGGTTACTAATTTCAACCTTCTTAATATTCACAAAATTAGGCCTGTCAAAGCGGGCTGACCCAACCCACTGCAAACCTAATTTCTTGCGGGCTTTTACGGGCCAACCCGTCATGGCGTCAAACCCGCAAGCTAGGGTTAATGTGACCCTAACCTGCCCCATGCATGCCCAGACGTTATGCCATGGAACCGTGTTCACCGTTCATAGTGAACACGGTTCCAACGGTGTTAGTGCACCGTTATTTTTTTTTCTTTTAATTAATTACGGGACTGCCTACACATTCACTTTGGAACCATGCCTACACATTCACTTTGGAACCATGAGATTATGAATTTTCTGTTATGAGATTATGAATTTTCTGTTATGCGATTATGAATTTTCTGTTATGAGATTATGAATTTTCATTACATTCATAATTTCGGAGTTTCGGACATTCATAAATTATGAATTCATGCATGCACATTTACTTTGGAACCATGCCTACATATTCCCGTCCGAAATCACGGACATTCATAAATTATGAATCTATGCCTGCACATTCACTTTGGAACCATGCCTACACATTCACTTTGGAACCATGAGATTATGAATTTTCTGTTATAAGATTATGAATTTTCTGTTATGAGATTATGAATTTTCAGTTGTGAGATTATGAATTTTCTGTTATGCGATTATGAATTTTCTGTTATGAGATTATGAATTTTCATAAAATTCATAATCTCATAACAGAAAATTCATAATTTGATCAGTAACGCGCCGTTAACTCCACATCCGCGAATTTTTTTATTTTTGCCTAAAAACGACATCGTTTTGACTTGTGTTCACCATTCTCGGTGAACACGATTCCACGGCATAATTTGCGATGCATGCCGGCCCACGGGTTTTTTTTTTTTTTTTAACCTTTCATTAAAAGTTGTGCCTATGAGATGGTTTGTCTTCTTCTAGGTTATTTGTTTTGTTTTGTTTTATTTTATTTTTTTTCCGGCCTTTTACTTCAAATAACTATGCTGGTTTGGAGCATTTTCACTTCCCAAGTCTCTGTTTAATCTATAAGGATTTCATATTTATGTAGATGAAAATTTCTTTCTTAAGGTGGCATGTATGAGTTCACAATTTTCTTGGAAAATTCGATGTTGCAGACGATCAGACTGGATGAGTACGACTTCGGTGGAATTCAAAAAATAAGAACGATTGGACAACGACAACGACTTTGGAGCAGACTTCAATAATTGTGACTTTAGCTTGCGATGCCCAATTGCGGCATGTGGTTTCGACTTTGCGACGGCTCAAAAATTGAATTGGAGATTTAGAGTTGGAGAGTGAGAGGTGTGAATTGAAGAATGCGATAGCTTAGCATTTACTTTACCTTTTTTTAAAAAAATTTAAAAAGGATTTGACTCGTGAATTGACCCGCAACCCGCGCAGACTACGAGTCATAGCAAGTCAGATCCATTAAGCCCGCATTTTAACAGACCAATTTTCTTACGGTCTTAACACGTCATACCGCAGAACGGATGCAAGGTGACCCGCGTGCTTTGACTCACTTTGACAACCATACACGAAATCACGGACTTGAGGGTGCTTCATCATCACGAAAGGAATAACTAAAACAATTTAACATGGTCAATAGTACAATAGACCATTGGCGAGGAATCATTATTACAGGATTTATAGCCTACCATTCCTTTCAAAAACCCTATTTTGATCAAATACTCAGTATTCCATCTCCGGAAGGTAAACTAAGCTGCTTGTTTCTCTCTATTGCTCCTCGAGTTATAAAGTAACTGAATTATGTATTCCTCATTATCTCTCCGCAGGACAATTGATTTGTGCTGTTCTTCATCGTGAACACTTCCGTAGCGCAGTGCAGAGAGATGGGCGGTTTTCCAAATGAAGATAATCATCCTTTGAACTCTGTAATCACATTTTTTTTTCGGTTTCTTTCTCCTTATCTTATAGTTTTAACTGGGGAATTAAGCACTTTATTCGTGAACCTTGCTCATGCACGTGACGTGTTTGTTCAAATGCTTCATTGAGAAAATACCGTTTTTTTACCCAGGCGTATTTTATGTTAGATATCTATTCAAATATGCAGTAATGCATCCTGTTGTTATCTTATAATAATAATAATTTGAATTTAGTGCAAAATATTATAACATTCAGTTTAATCATTATATTGTTCTTGTTACTCTTTGCAGTTCCATTAGCTCACTGCCACATTGGATATTTTATTTTATTATGCATTTGAAATGGCTAACAAGTTGATCTTTGTGTGCTTTTATGGATAAGTTAATAATACCTCCATCTGATTGCATTTTAACTTTCAGAATCCATTTGAAGTTACGCCGGAGATGGAGAAGTTTTTGTGTGAGCAATTGTTGGATAAGAACCAACCAATAGCGGAGCGGTTCAGAGCCCTGTTCTCTCTTCGCAATCTCCGTGGCACAGCACCACGAACTGCTCTTATACTTGGTTTGTTGTCATCTGTGCAGTTTTTAAAACACCAACTGTTAAATCATTTATGACTGTGATTGCTCTTTTTCCCTGGATATTCTGCTTCTCATTCCAAACCATAGAAAGGGATTTTCCTTGACAGTTACTTTTTTATTTGATAGAGAGATGTTTGCACTGAAACAGAACATAAAGAAGGTATACGTCGTAAGAAAATTTCACAAAACCTAACAGTTAGCCAATTTTCTTTTGTTGGGTGGCTCCCTGACATAATAGAAAGAAAACCTAACTGTGGCTTTACTTTTCTAAAAGATGGAGTAAGTTTCAATGAAATAAGTTAATCCTCATGGACAAATGAGCTTGATACTTTGATAGAGAGCAAAAGAAAAATACTATGAGAAGATTTTAGTGAAACATGAGCTTTATTTTTTCTAACTCTAGCATATTGCTAAATAAAATAAAAATAATATGGAGTATTGAGCTTATGCATAAAAAAGTACAAAATATATATGGAGTAATATTTATTTATAATGGTATTTAGGTATTTTTATCCAGCGTTGAACATGGACCACCATTCAGGGAGTTAATTGTACCTATAAAAAGTTCAAAAGGGGGGTGGGAAAGAGGGGGTGGGGGTGGTGAAGGATTGGGTTTAGTGTCTGTTGGTATAATTAGGAGGGTAAAGTGGATTTCTGTGTGTTTGTTTGTATTCTGCTACACTGCTATAGGATTCTTGACCAATAATTATCCATTTATTGTATCAGTTTGTAGTTTTTACTGGATTCAGGTTGCATTTTACTTAATATTTTTTTAAGTACAATGAAGCATGGTGAAATATTTAGATCCTTATTTTTAATAATTTAATTTGCTCTCTGTAGCAACTAGGGACCCTTCAAATCTCTTGGCTCATGAGGCTGCATTTGCATTGGGTCAGATGCAAGATGCTGATGCCATCCCTGCTCTGGTAGCAGTTCTGAATGATCTTTCTTTGCATCCCATTGTTCGGCATGAGGTATCTTCTTTATAGTGTAATCTACTTGTATTGAATTTAAGTTTCTTGTGCTCATTTTTGTTCCAATGAAAATTGCATAGGCTGCAGAAGCACTGGGTGCAATTGGTTTAGAAAGTAATATTCTCCTTCTAAAAGAAAGCTTGGCGTCAGATCCTGCTCAGGAGGTCCGTGAAACATGTGAACTGGCTCTTAGTCGAATCAAGGAGCTGGATGATGCTAAAAGTAATGGTGACACCTCATCACTAGAGCCATCTCCTTTTCTGTCAGTTGACCCAGCTGCGCCTGCTTCTTGTTCCTCTGTACCACACCTGAGGTTTGTCACCTTAAAAATGGTAACTATAGCTTCTATTGGTTTCTGTATGTAATTATTTTGTTCTTCTGCCTGTAGGGAAGTTCTTTTAAATGAAGAAAAGGGTATGTATGAACGGTATGCTGCGCTTTTTGCACTTCGAAACAATGGTGGAGAGGAAGCTATCTCTGCAATTATTGAATCCTTAGGTGCAAACAGTGCTTTACTGCGACATGAGGTCTGTTGTCTCTGGCTACCTTTCAGCTGATTTGTGATTTTTAAGAAATTGGTGAATTCTGACACTTTACCATTTTGTGTGGACTAATGTTTCTGTTTTCTACTCTCTTTAGTTGGACTGTGCGGCTTCATTTTATTTAGTTTATGTTTTTTTTTTCTTATGTTTTGTTTTTTTGTTTTGTTTTTTAAAAAAAAAAAAATTATCGCGTAACCTGTCTAGTTAGTAATTAGTATTTTGCACTTTAAAAATGCAAATTAGTAACAAAATCTATATTATCCATGTGTATGTTTTCAAAGTTCACCTTCTTTTGTGCTATATTGTTGTTCTCAAAACACATTGACAAGGGTACCATGTGCATGCTACCATATCACTTTTTTGCTTTGACATGCTGTCTCATTGGCATAGTTGACAAATGTGAAACTCCCAATCAATTTATGGAAGGCAGATTTATCAAATTGAGTTAAACACAAGTACACACCACATCAATTAAAAACATGGCATATTTGAACAACATTCCTGTTGCTCTGTTTCCTTCTCTTATCAATTTAATCTCTCTATATTCACAATTACTTAACCTTGCTTATAAACTGCCCAGATATTTTTCATTCTTAAATATTAAAATCAAAGGAAAGCAAAAGGAAAAAAGAAACAGAATGCAATGCTGTGAATAAAGGGGAGAGAACATAGGTTGAGAGTGGGGGCCACTTTGCTGTCAGTTATGAATTGTAGAGTGAGCCACTAGGACAAATTGAAAAATCCAGAGAGTGCTTGAATGAGAAAAATGAGGCCATGAGGACTCACTCCCATATATATATATATATATATATATATATATATATATATTCCAAACTATTTGGAAGATGAAAAAATAATGAGTGACCCAGGGTCAATTCTAAGTCAGCCAGGTTTATCTAGCTTTGAGTTTAGTTGACTTTTAACACTGACTCAGCAGCTCTGCTGCCAGACGTAGGACCAGTCCAACTGACTGTTCTGGTACTTGTTCAAAATCAGTAATTTTTTTGTCGTTTACCCAGCTATAATGCAGGATTGCAAGGTACAGTTAAATGCATTGATATTTATTTTAATTTACTAGCTCTCCCTCAAATGGAGTCTAACAACAGCTCAACCTCTTGATAATTGGGGTCCAACGTGGCTACCGAGTACTGAGGGTTATATTACCAAAAATAATAGTGACTAGTAGTTGTCTTTATAGTGTGAATTGCCGATGAGAATATGAAGTTCAAACAATTGTTTTGATATGCCTTTTCTGTGGCAATTGGTGTCCTTTTCTTGATTTTTCTCATCTCTCTGAAGGTATCCATTCTGTTGACTTGTTTTGCAGGTTGCATATGTTTTAGGTCAGTTGCAGAACAAAAAGGCTTCAGATGCTTTATCTATGACACTTAGGAACACAAATGAACATCCTATGGTTAGACATGAAGCAGCTGAAGCGCTTGGTTCTATAGCAGGTTTTGCCACTCTCTTTGCTAGATGTATTCTTTTGAACCTAATTTGGTATAGTAACTATAATTGGTTTAAGCATGGATGAGATATACACTCAAACATCATTTTATCTTCTTACTTGTTTTCTCTTTGTTTATCATTTGGTTGAAAGAAACATGCTTGCAAAATGTAGACTAATATTGCAGATTGGCCCATCGGTTCATAATAACCCATTGACTGATGGGTTATAGGTCCATTGGATTTTTTTTTTTAAATATTTAATTTTTGTATTTATTAATAATAATAGTGACAACAAAGTCCATATTGCACACATCTTCCTTCCCTGCATATTTTGCACTGAGCCCAACCTTTTTGTTGCCTAGCATCAAGATAACGTGTCTTTCTTTTTCTTCCCTTTTAAATATATGTTTTTACATGTACTCTAATTACCTAAGCAGTCTATATAATTTCAAAATGCAACCTAACACATTTTCTCATAGCAAGACCACTTGTCATAAAAGTAATTTGTATGACAGTGATGTTGCTCAAGTGTGTTTAATCCCATTGATTTCTCTGTTTCAAAAGATAACATAGAAAAATGAGATGAAATCCTGAGGTAATCTTTTGATACTACAACAAAAAGAACATTTCATAGTGTTCTTTTTTTGTTTGTTTGGACTTGCGAAAATAGTGGGTGTATAATTTAGATAGGACCTTTTGTCAAATTTTCTCATATTATGGCAGATGACTATTTCTAGTATGCATGAAGAAATTAAGAAGAATAATAGCTATTGGACTATACTGTGGTGTTCTTGGTTTTTGCAGTGAGGTTGAAAACTTCTATTTGTATTTCTTTCAAGCTAATCTCTCACATGACCATTGCTTCCTTTCCCTTACCTTTTACGTGATCTCGTGTAGATGACCAATGTATTGCTCTCCTTGAGGAATTTGCCAAGGACACTGAGCCTATTGTTTCCCAAAGTTGTGAAGTTGCTCTCAGCATGCTCGAGTACGAGAGATCAGGAAAATCCTTCGAGGTAACAATCAAAACAAACTAAAAATTATTTGAAAGTTGTTTATATTTAGTGATTGATGAGCGCAATATCCTTGCTTGTTGCAGTTTCTCTTCATGCCCGCACCTCAAAGTGAGCAGGTCTCGTAATTCATTGATGATCAGAATGTAGCTTCATTTTTTATGCAGGCATGGTTAACAGGTTGGCTATATTCCTTGTTGATTTTTAAGTGCTTATTTACGGTTCAGAAGAGTCCAAAGTGACTATTTTACACTCTTAGACTGACTAATTGCAAAATACTAGGCCTTACTCCCTTGATGCCTTGATATAATGTATTATTATATAACTTTTAATTTTTTTTTTCTTTATAATACTACAATATACACTATAATATTTTTATTTCGTATAATCTAGGATTATACTTACGTGTTCACTGATTCAACTTGCACCAGATGAACATTATGAGTTCAGAAGTTTGTTTTCCCTAAGCCTCGTGAGAGCTTTATCTACATGAAAGTATGAAACCAACGTACCTACGCACTTTCATTATAAACTATAATATCATCCTTAAAAGACCTAAGGAATTGGAATCGGAATGGGTATCAAATACTTGGTAATGATAATGAATTTTGGTGAAAGTATTTAACATGTTTGGTAGTAGGGTGGAATGAGAATGGTTACTAATAGTAGTGCTTGAGAATGAATAAGGGAATGAAACCCTTATTGTATTTGGGTATGAGTTTTTCAATTGATGGGATATTCGAAACCCATAGTAATGTTCTCAAAACCTATCAACCAAACAACAATCACTTTCATACCCATTCCTATGGGCAAAACCCACCAACCAAACACACCCAAAATCTTCAATATAGTTTATTAAGACTAAGGTGGCGTTTGGTATTTTGGTTAGACACTACATGAACCAAACGCCACCTAAAATTTTGTTCAGTGATCTATAATCCACGAGCTGAGATTATGACATTTTGCAAAGTGTGGATGTATCATGTATGATGCACCAAACTCTCAAGGGTGACCATTTTTATGTTTCAGACATCTTTCATTTCAGGCAAAAACTTGTATGAGGCGGTCGGATCTTTGATTAATGAGGTCAAAGATCCGACCCGTTTCACGAATTGAGACCCGTGATATGGTCTTGGTGTGTTACCCTTCATCTCAAGAAACTTGTAGAAATTCCATAAATGTTTTAAGACCGTTTCTTAATTTAAGAAAATAAGTGATTTATCTTCTAATCTAATACTCCGTATAATAATAATAATCTATCTAATCTAAAAACATAATAAGTGTGAATGAAAGTTATACCCTTCATTTATGTCCACACGAATGTTACTACTTCTACATTTATTGTGTGAATCTGAGAACTTGTGCACGCCCTTGATGTTGCATCTTCCAATGAACATGGTGCATGAAAAAGTCAAGTCAACCTAGGACGGGGTGTACAACGTGTGTGCATTGTGTTTGCAGTGCACTACGCGTGTGCAACTGTGCATTGTGTTATAGGTGATATGCATTGTCCGCTAAACTAAATAAAGGGCCAGATTAGTTCTCAGGTTCACTGATTAAGTTTCTCTCTGTTTCGAATTATGTTTTCTCCATATTTCGTTTCACGGAATTAAGGCTTCAGGCGGGCATCAACTTGGTCTTGCGATCATTTTCCCCTCCGAGATGGCAATTGCTCAATTGGAGCGGATTAGGTCTTGGATTTTTATTTTAATTTTTAGATTGTTCTTTTGCCCACTTTTTCGGCATGGGTTGTGGAATGATTGATTGATTGATTGATTTTTTTTTTTTTTTTTTTTTTTTTTTGCACATGATTATTATTTTTGAAATGGACAAATTTCTAAGCATGTTATAGTTGAACTTTCCAATTCATCTTGAGTTCAAGTACAAAATCAATCAAAATTTCCTCTTCAACCAAGGAGCCAAATTTCCAATCATGTGTATGGTTTTGAAAATTTGTGGTCATTTTACGTCAAGTGATTTCTGAATTTCTGTTTTGGCATTTTATAGAAGTTAAAAATAAGGATCAAATCACCCATTAATTTCCTATTTTTCTTTCCAAAATCGCCAGTTTGTGACCGCTTAAAAGTGATTTAAAAAAATTAATGTTTTCTTGTTAGCTGGTATTTGCTTATGAAAGCTTAGTTGGATATATGCATTTTGGGTTCCTCAACCAACGATCAAGGAGTTTGAATTTTATTAATAATAATTTAAACTTTTATATTTAAGATATTTAGTTTTTACTTATTTGAGTTATAGTAATTGTTTATTGTAATGTAATTATAAATTGAGATTTAATACTTATCTTTAGAGTGAAAGTTGAAACCAATTACTTCAATTCATACTATTAAAAAAAAGAGAGAGAACTTATTCAAGAGAAACATCTCGATACAAAACATGAGTTATAAAACTCATAATAATAGGAGAAAAACACTATAAAAAATAGTGACAATTTCTCTAACATCCTCAAAAATCAAACCGGAAGTTGAATTACCTAACTCTTGACACAAAGCAAAGACAATCTAATAGCTTGACTCCCACCACTCCTCTCTTTTAGCTTCCAAGCACTTTAATTGACTTGATCTCAATTCATACTATTTAAATTCTATAAAATATCATAGAAAATTTATTAATAGACTTGCAACATTATTCAATTGACCAATGATTTGGAAGAACAAATTTCATTTTAAATTCTCAACTATTGTGACATTGTTAGATTTAATCACTCTTTTAATTTTACTTGATTATATTATTGACTTTTGTTTGCTTACAATAGTTAGTCTTCCATTTAAAATTTTGTCATTCAACCGTCTAATAAAAATTACTAACATGTAATTTTATCACTCAAGCATCTTACCTCAACATGTAATTTCTCTCTTTCTCATAAATTTTTATAATTGAACGATGAAATTTCATATTAAACTTTTTTTTATTAATGGTGAAATTTAAATGGACTAATTGTGACAAATAAATCCTTTCAAAAAAAATTGTGACAAATAAATAAAAAAATTTCAAATATGTAATGAGAAAAAATTAAAAGAATAAGACTAAATATGTTAATATCAAAATAGATGATAACTAAAAATGAAATTTTAGAGATGTCATCAAACTACTATATAAATATATTAGAATGTCTCAGACTAAGTTTTATTCCAATCGAAGATGTTTGACATATCACGTTGAGTATTCTATTAAAAAAAAAAATCATTGCAAATTATTTACTCCCTAGTCCCTACTACGCAACAAGAACGCGTATACGGAGCTTGTAGACACGAAAGTCCTATCTGGACTTTTAAGTCAACTGGGACATTCTGATATAGCCAATTGCTTACTTCATACAAAAAAAAAATATATATTAAAATTTGTGGCAGTTATTAAATTATATATCATTTTAAATAAATTATTTGAGATATTTTTTTTTTCTAAAATTACTATTAACAATCTTTGTCATATAGTAGGTGATGGGAGTTAAAAAATTATTTACAATTTCCTAATAGACACTATACAATTTCAAAATGGACAAAAATATGGTAGTTGGGTAGTTGGGCACTTAAGCAAGAATCTCACCTATCAGTCACCCACTAAGCAATATATATCTACCTTTATCATAACTTTATAAATTTTCAATTTTGTTAAACTATATCCTGAACCATCAATATTCTCCCTAGTCCTTAACTTAAAAAGTGATAAATTAAATTTATCTGACTTTAAATTCCACACCGAAATATATCCTTATTAATATTCACTCTTATAAGTCTTAGGACTTGCCTCACAGAACTAACTTAAGTGGTAAATCACATGACTCGTCACTACTTCAACGACACGGTGGAGGGTTTGGACTCTTAAACTTACTAGATTGAAGATTGCACTCCCAAATTGATAAAAGTATAAAGATAGATCCCTTGTGCTTAGAGTCAACGAAAGTACTTAGTCGAAATTGGTTGGGTGATGACCTAAGATTAGGACTTTAATTACTCTTCTTCTAAAAAGGTTGAATCTCCAACTCCAAGAGTTCTTACATTTCAATCCAATAGAACATTTGAGGGAATGTAAATTATGATAACCCAATTATTCAACAGACAGTGCCGAATGTCGGTTCACACCAGGAGCATTTGGGAGAATGTAAATCATGATGACTCAATTATTCAACAAACAGTGCCGAATGTCGGTTCGCACGAGAAATTTACCCACTTTGAACATAATCCCCACAAAAACTTTTTTTTTAAATGCTTCTAACTCTATTATAATGTAATATTAATAGTATCTGTTCATACATACTTTCTCAACTTAGTAAAGCACAAAAAAGTCAATACCCACACTGAAATTTGAATATAAAAACACAAAGAATCAATACCTCACACGAGTTTGAACTTGAGACCTCCCATTTAAAAAGTCATAACTATATTGCTCGACCGCAAGGCATTTGGCCCCACACAAGGACTTTAATTACTCTATTACGCGCTTTGGTGGATAACCACATTAACGCGTTTAGGGAAACGTGTTGATAACTAACGTAGAACGTACAAATGGAATGCTCATATACATACACGCAATATATTGTTTATATACAGTCTCAGTGCTTAGGCAGAGAGGATAAAGAAGCAAGAAGAGAAGAGAAGAGAATTCAGAGAGAGCTATGGCTACATTTAGTGCTCATCCGGTGCTAACTTCCCCTCGAGACGATGCCATGCACCTTTACAAAGCTTTCAAGGGTAAATTTTCTTTCTGGGTTTGGCTTTCTCGACTGCAATTTCTGTGCTTTATTGCAGATTATTGATTGATTCTCCACCCAATTTTAGTGATTCCCCTTTCTTGCGCTGTGCATTTCTTTGTCTTAATTAGTAGTTTGACAGAATCAATTACTTCCTCTGGTAAAACTTGCCCTAAAATCTTAGTAAATTTTGGGTTTTGTCTCATATTGTTCTTGGATTCTTGGTTGGTGAAACCTTTGAGGTCAACTCCAAGTTAGTTTAGATGATCCAGAAAGAATTGCAATCTTTATCCCCCATAGTTTTTGCAAAAATGTAGATACTGATTATTTAAGATAGACAATAGGGCCAAATTAGCCCCTTAATTACATGATTGAGCAAATAATACCCCTAATTATGCATCTTCATGGAGATTTAAGATCTTGAGTAATGGATTTTGTGTTTTGTTGTGTTTTAGGTTTTCATGTCATCCTTCAATTTTTAATACCAAGTGTCCAGAACATGTGTAAAAGTGAGACAAAAATAAGCACCTTAATACACAATTAGGGGTGGCTTTGGCTTACCTTCTACTTGGATTATGGATTACTACATAAACTGCTTAGATTATTCAAGAATAATTGTGATAAACATAAGTTACGCGTTGGGTAACTCATTCAATAGTTTCCAAGAGTGATGAGTTCGGTTCAGGAAGAATACAATAGCTCGGCTAGTGGGGATTACTATATAGGATGCCAATCTAGTTTAGATCCATATTTCTATGTTATGGAAATGAATGAAGAATTTAAATGACTGATACAGAATTACAATAAGTATCTTACTTAGCAATAATGCGATTTTGTCTCTCCAGGATTCGGGTGCGATACTGCAGCAGTGATTAATATCCTTGCCCATAGGGATGCCACACAACGCGCTCTTATTCAGCAGGAGTATCGAGCTATGTACTCTGAAGAGCTTACCAAACGTTTGGCTTCTGAGCTTAGCGGTAAAGTTGAGGTAAAACATGAAAGTAGACATTTGATACTCTTTATTATTATTATTTTTTTGCATCTTTGGCTTCTATATGCATTGGCTTTTGATACTTTTCGTATTTTAACCTTTCAGAAAGCAGTATTACTTTGGATGCATGACCCTGCAGGACGGGATGCTACTATAATAAGGCAGGGTTTGCGTGAAACAAGCGATTACAAGGCCGTCACTGAAGTGATATGTTCACGGACTCCAGCCCAGCTTCAATACCTTAAGCAAATCTATCATTCAATGTTTGGTGCTTACCTTGAGCATGATCTTCAAGTTCTTAGCGGTGATCACCAAAAGGTTTGTCCCTCTCTCTTTCGCTCCATGTAAAGAGATGCAGAGATTTCATTTTTCTCTGGAATTTTGGTATAAACATGTTTGAAGAGGGAAAATTTTGGCTTAAACATGTTTGAAGCCGTGTGATATATATATATCTTCACTTATTCTTCCAAGCTGACTTAAACTTCTTTCTTGAATTATTTTCTCTTATCATGGAAATGAGATAATCTATTGATGTCTTGAAAACTTAAATAGTTTTTTTGTAATCATTTGTAGTTGCTGCTAGCATACGTTAGTACTCCCCGCTATGAAGGCCCAGAAGTTGATGCAGCTTTAGTACAACATGATGCTAAAACGCTCTATAAGGCTGGTGAAAAGAAGTTAGGGACTGACGAGAAGAAATTTATACAGATATTCTCCGAGAAAAGCAGGGCACATTTGGCTGCTGTTAATTCTGCTTATGAGAACACGTACAGCTCATTGAAGAAGGTGAGAAACTGAGATTACTGAATTTATCTTTAACTTGATGAAATTATCGAGTAATGCTTTTGCGTTTTCACAGGCAATAAAAAGTGAAACCTCTGGGCTTTTTGAGTTTGGCCTCTTGACTATTTTACAGTGTGCCCAGAATCCTGCAAAATACTTTGCTAAGGTACACATTTACATTCTTTGTCACCATTTTCTTTGATAAAGAAACAAGAACGAGTCTCAAAAGATCAGATTGAATGATTGCCCGCCCCTCACCATGAATGAGTCATGTTTACGTAACAGGCATTGCACAAGGCAATGAAAGGAATGGGGACAGAAGATTCGACACTGATTAGAATAGTGGTTACTCGAGCTGAGGTTGACATGCAGTATATCAAAGGAGAATACCACAAGAAATTCAAGAAAAGTCTGAACGATGCGATTCATTCAGAGACTTCAGGGCATTATCGTGCGTTTCTTCTCTTGCTTTTAGGGCCAAATCATTAGGAGAACTGTGTAGCAGTGCAAGATTTACCAGGATCTTGTGTATTTCAGTAATAAATAAGCATGCATTTGCCCAATGTATTGTAGTAACTGCTAACTAGGATCTGGACCTTAATTAGCTTTCTGAATGTGTAAAGCTTTTGTTGTTTCTGTAATTTCTAAATCTCTACCTCTAAAATTTATCTATATTTAAGTGCCCATTTGGAAAGTCGGAAAATGTTTTATGAAAAACAATTTTTGAAAAGTTGAGTAAGTTTTTAGGAAACATTTTCACTTTTTAGTTTGGTTCATAAAAAAAAAAAATCTATTCAGAGGTTATTTATTATAAAATATTAGTTGTTTTAATGATGATAATAATTATTTCATATATCAAAATAAAGTTATAAATTAAAGTTATAGCTACTCCGTATAATAAGAAGATGTAAATAAATAATTTTAACTTTAATTTATTATAATAATACAAGTACATACGATATTTTTATTCTTTGAGTCAACTCAAGTTGATCCATATTTAATTAGACAATAATAAATGTAATAATTATAAACTAAAAAGAAGAAGAAAAACAAACTTAATTTTTAAAAATATTTTTGGGTTGTGAGCCGGGTTAAGGCCCTGTTTGGTAAATGACTGTTAGCTGATTGGGTTAATTAGAGGGTATAACCAGTTGATAACATTAGCTGATTGTAGAAATGTGTTTGGTAAATTAGCTATTAGCTGTTAGCTGTTTGTTAGTGATCAAATAAGTCAAAATTGATCGATAAGCTAATATTTTACCGGCAAATTATGATGTTGAACTGTATTCACCTTGCAAGGTGGACACAGTTCCACAACATAACGATTGTATTTTACCAAACAGGCCTAAATGTTTTGTTGTTTGGTTTAGCCCAACCAAATTCATATTTGGTTTAGCCCAGCCAAATTTTTTCTTTATTCTTTTTGAGAATATTTTTGGTTAGTAAACGCTCATTGAATGCGTAGCCCAAAAGCAACATAATTGAAACAGACTACACAATCATGCTAGATTGAAATCCAGGCTAAGAAAGTGAGAATGAAAGGGTTTTTTTAGCCCAAGTTTGTGATCCACACACATTATACTGTTTACCATAATCTATGTTGTAAGGTGAATGACTGATATACATATTTGTTACTAGAATACATACTAATATAAGGTTCATTTTTATGTATTAAAAGTTCATTTTTAAAAAGTTTAATTTTGTTTTACCTAAAAAACAAAATTTCAGTACGTTAAAAATGATGAACATCAGTTATACACCTAGCAATGTGAATCATGATTTACGGTATAATTTGACATCTACTCATTGACAAAAGTGATTTTAAAATGATAAGTTATTCTCGCACAATATCCATTTTTGAATAAGACAATTATAACGTACACAAGAAAATGAATATATTTCACGACCCGCACATTATATGGTAGTTGTCTTTAACTTTACACACATTCTAAGATGCCAACTAATAAAATAATGGTGTATGAAAACGTATAAGGGTGAGAATTTTGTGTGTTTTGGATTTTCTTCCGAGAAACTAATAAAAATTCCATATAATGTTTTAGGATTGTTTCCTAAATGAGGGGTCATATGTTCGAATCTCAATGAAAGCATTGACTATTTGTGCTTTAATATGTTGAGAAAGTATGTATATGAATAGATACTACATTATAACAAAGTTAGTAGCACTCAAACAAAAAAAATAAAGAATAAAAAATTATATATTTCCTTCAAGAAGTAATACACAATTAATACTCATACATATATTATGTAAAGAACGATGTTGAAAGCATTATGAGTTTTAAATTATTTTAGGGAAAATGGCACTTTCCCCCCTGTGTTATATGCTTATAGCACTTTTTCTCCCTGAGTTATTCATGCATTCATATTTGCCTCCTCAATTATTATAAAAGTGGCGGTTTTCCCCCCTGATAATATTAAATGGACATTTCTACCCTTAAAACAAATATTTTATTTATTTCTCTTCTTCAACAAATTATTGCTTATACGTAGGGATGACCACGGTTCGGTTCGAACTGAACCAAACACTATAGCAATCAAATTAAAAAATTTCGGTTATGATTCATAACATAACCCAATATTTGGGTTTCCGTTTATTAAAATCGTGAACTGGAAAAAAATGGATCCTGAACCGTGAACCGGAGGTTCAAATCGGAACAACTACTAGCAATAGCTTAAATTAGAATTATAATATTTGCAAATAGTGTATGTTTTTTTCCGCATTTATATTGACTCTCACATATAAGTATATATAATCGCGGTTTGAGTTTTATTTTGAACCGTCGGTTCACAATTTTGGATCCAATTTGAACGGTTGGTTCAAACTTTCTTTTAAAATTTTATTTTTTTTATTTTTAAAATATTCTAAATTTAACACTTAATGTATTTTATTTTTTCAAATCGTGGTTATAATTTGTTGGAGAAGAAAAATAAATGAAATATTTATTTTAAGGGTAAATATGTCCATTTAATATATCAGGGGGAAAAACTACCACTTAAATAATTTAGGGGAAAAAAGTGCTATAAGTATATAACAAAGGGGGAAAAAGTGCCATTTTCCCATTATTTTATATAAAAGTTGTTTATTATTAATATACAAAATATTTATATTATTATATTGATATATTCATGAACTTAAAAAAATATTATAAGAATTATTGTATGATAAAAAACAAAATGCACATGAAACATTATATTGATGGGCTCCAGACTCATCTAGCCCCCTCCGTCCCGAAACTATAGTACATGAATATTCACCTTTTGTCTATCGACTACGCCTTTCGGCTTGATCTTAGGCCCTGACTCACCCTCCATAGACGAACCTTGTAGAGGAATTCTTAAATTTTTGGGGCATTGGATTCTCACCAATGTTTGCGTTACTCAAGCCGACGTTCTCGCTTCCGCTTTGTCCACCGGCCCCTGCTCACGCGGAGGCTTCTCACTAAGGCGGAACGCAATTAACACATTAAGTATTATCTTTAGTTAATAAATTATATATTTATTGCAATTAATAAATACATTTAATTTATTTATAGATACATAATTGTTAATTGGATGTACATAATATGTTAGCTGACAAGTATATAATTTAAATGTCGTTTTGGATCCTGATCCACAATACAAAGTATATAATATATTAAATAGCAGGAATATGAAGAATTTTGGATAGTTAAGAGATCTAATTGTACTTTTGTTTTTAGTTGGACCCAATTACACTTTTGCATATAGTGCGGTGACTAATTTGAACATTTTTTCTACAAAGTATTATATTAGGGATAAAGTACAAATAAGCCACTGAACTATTTGGGAAACAGCAATTAAGCCATCGAACTCAAATAACCATCAAATAAGTCATTGAACCCGGAAAAAAAGAGCAAATAAACCATTGAACCCTGAAAAAAAGAGCAATTAACATTTTTTATAGATTAACTCCAAGTTTTTGCTGATTGGATTGCCAAATGTTTATTTTATTTACGTTTATTATTTTTTTATTAATATTATCCACTTGAATAGTATTATATTTTAAAATAATTATAATCAAAATAGTTTTATCTTGTCGAGATTTGATTTGTTTATTTATTATTATTTTTTCACTAGATCTTTTGTTTAAAAAAATAATAATAAATAAATAAATTAGATCTAGACAAGACAAAACTACTTTGATTATAATTATTTTAAAATATATTACTATGTAGATGGATTATAATAATAATAAAACGTAAATAAAATAAACATTTGGCAATCCAGTCAGTAAAAATCTGGAGTTAACCTGTTAAAAATGTTAATTGCTCTTTTTTTCCGGGTTTAATGACTTATTTGGGGGTTATTTGAGTTCGATGACTTAATTGCTTTTTCCGAAATAGTTCAGTGACTTATTTGTTCTTTATCCCATTATATTATTATTGTATTTATATATTTGTTGAATTAAAAATATTATAATAGAATTATTAATTGTATGATGAAAAAAAAAACAAAAAGCACACATGGAGCATCACATTGATGAGCTGAGAATGAGTGAAGTAGGAATGTAAGTTCATTGTCAGGAAAATAAAAATTCATCAGAAAAGGGTGTTGGGTTCAGTGACAGTGAGGAAAATAAAAAATCTGGAGCAGTATTGCTCTATCCCACATCTCCCAAAATCATTGGTGGACAGTGTTAGGATATCCCAATAATGGATCCATTTTCTTTCCCATTTTATCAAGATTCAGTTCTACATGATTGTTCTTGGTGGTGGAAAGGCTTGATACAAATATTATTAAACACAAAAAAATAATTAAACATTATAAAAAAATAAATAAAGGTAAAAGAGTTTAATTTGTTTGATCAAATAGTAAACAAGACACGTAAAAATGTACCAAGGGAAATGAATTTTTTGACCTTTTTTTGTCAATGTAAATTCTAAATTGAAGATGGTGAAATTTTGATAGACAAAACTTGATTTTATTTTTTTTGAAAAGTTTGGATTACTCTATATATATATATATATATATATATATATATATATATATATATATATATAGAGGAAGGTTCAAGTGCGGCAGTGCACTTAGGTGCGGCAGTGCGGTTAATTGTAGGCCATTAGATTAGATAAATCCAACGAATCACATTCATCCAGGCTTTTCCGATATTTCCGCGCGCGTTCTCACAGTACGCGAACTGCAAGGTTAAAGTCGTCATTGGGCACCAGAATATATCAAATCATAGTGTTGTGTGTTTTATGTTCATTATTGGTGCATTATTAACCTTACTGTGGTGTATTTGAGAATTCATGTTGGTGCCTTCCCGAGCGGTCAGTACGACCACACTAATAGTTATACGAATATACACCATCCATGTTATAAAATGCGCACCAAAAAAACATGCACAAATTAGATACGCATCACCAGAACGCACCACTAGGTATGACTAAAAGCATCACACAGTGTTCAGAATACACCATTGGGTGGTGAGTTATATGATGTATTTTTTGGGTGTGTTGTGTGCTTTTTGGTGTATTTTTACATTTCATTGTGGTGCTTTTTTCTAACACTATTGGTGTCTTTTGTTAACACTGTTGGTGTATACTGACAAGCGACCAATATAAATAACCACTACAATTACCATAACACCCCCCCACTTACCAGGACGCGCTTAAATCTTTAAATCTTCGGAAATTAGCTGCTGCCGTTAGATTAAGCAAAATAGACGACGCTGATATGACCGCACCGCCGCACCTAAAGCCACTGCCGCATATGAGCCTTATTCTATATATATATATATATATATATATATATATATATATATATATATATATATATATATATATATATATATATATATATATATAACAACATGAACATAATTTTTTTTTTTGAGATAATTTGGTTAATAATTTGTTCCATTTTTTGTCCACTAATTAATCATCATAAATTTCTATCCAAATTGTGGTTGGACAAAAATTTTCAATGAATAACTTTTTTTTTTTTTTTTGAAGGGAAAATATAATTTTTATTAAAATAAATGTTCAATACAACTCGGAATAGCAAACAACCAAACAGAAGGACCAATAATTAGTAAAGTGGACAACAAGTTGGCCAAAAATGAATTCTCTGGCCAATTTTTGGAGGATTATATTTTTGTAATTTTGTCTATTTTTGGATAGACACTAGACTTTCGAAATTTTTTAATTGTGTAGGTAGGGAAAAATGTTTTTTTTTTAGACATATTAGTGAAAAATCACTAAATTTTATTTCTTTTATTTAGAAGGAGTTCAATATTAATCTATTGACTAAACATGCTTATTAGTATATAAAATATTATTATTATTTTGAAACATATATAAAAATTATGATTATAATATTTACTAAATTGAAAAACGAATATATTATGATAGAATTATTGTAGGATAAAAAACAAAAAGCACATGAAACATCATATCGATGGGCTCCAGAGTTTGTGAAGTAGAAAAATAAAATAAAATAATGTATTGTCCAGGGATAGGGATAGGGATAGGGTGGGAAAATGACATCCCAGCTACTTCAGTGTGAGGATATCCCCTCAAATCTGGAGCAGTATTGCTCTATCCCAATCTCCCCAAAACAGTGAAGGACAGTGTGAGGATATCCCAATGGATCAATATTCTTTCCCTTTTTTGTTTTGTTTTGTTTGTTTTTTTATTTTATTTTTTCTTAAATCAAAATTCAGGTCTACAATATTTTCCTTCCAAAATAATAGTGAAAATAAATATGGTTTGAAATTGGTTGGAAATTTTTTCCCGACGTATACTCTTGGGTGATTTTTTATTTTATTTTATTTTTTAATTGTTACAAAAGAAAATTGGCAGAAAAGTGTCAATGGAACTTCAAAACTGAAGGTGAGCAAATTTGGTAGATAATTTGAAGACTTGGCTTGCTGTATACACAATTAGGGATGATAATTTATTTTATTTTATTTTTTCATTCATGACAGGATTCCGCTTCAACGGGGATTGAAAAAAAAAGTTGGTAAATGGGAATTGAAATAAAGAATGTTTTCAATTTTCCGTTGGGATGGGATACCTCCTCCCCGCCCTACTCTATTTTTTAAAGGAATAAAGTACAAATAAGCCACTGAACTATTTGGAAAAAAGCAACTAAGCTATCGAACTCAAATAACTCCCAAATAAGTTATTGAACCAGGAAAAAAAGAACAATTAACATTTTTAACAAGTTAACTCCAGGTTTTTACTGACTGGATTGTCAAATGTTTATTTTATTTACGTTTTATTATTATTATAATCCATCTACATAATAATATATTTTAAAGTAATTATAATCAAAGTAGTTTTGTCTTGTCTAGATCTAATTTATTTATTTATTATTATTTTTTTAAACAAAAGATCTAGTGAAAAAATAATAATAAATAAACAAATCAAATCTCGACAAGATAAAACTATTTTGATTATAATTATTTTAAAATATAATACTATCCAAGTGGATAATATTAATAAAAAAATAATAAACGTAAATAAAATAAACATTTGGCAATCCAATCAGCAAAAACTTGGAGTTAACCTATAAAAAATGTTAATTGCTCTTTTTTTCAGGGTTCAATGGTTTATTTGCTCTTTTTTTCCGGGTTCAATGGCTTATTTGATGGTTATTTGAGTTCGATGACTTAATTGCTGTTTCCCAAATAGTTCAGTGGCTTATTTGTACTTTATCCCTTTTTTAAAATTACAATTTTTATTGTTATTATTTTTAGAGTAAATACTCAAAATGGTCCATCAACTATGCCATAATTCACAAATTAGTCATCGACCATCAATTTTACTAATTAAGTCCATAACTATTTAATTTTTACTCAATATGTCACAAATTAATCATTCGTTTATGACCTTATTGAGTAAAAATTAAATAGTTGAGGACTTTATTGAGTAAGAATTGAATAATTGAGGACCTTATTGAGTAGGGATTGAATAATTGAGTATCTAATTTGCTAAACTTGATAGTTAAGGACCCATTTGTAAATTTCGCTATATATGTAATCAGAAAATCTGGTTAAAATTAAAGACTAGATGTGACAAAAAAGAAAAGTTGTACATCAAATGTGTCAAAGACTCAAAAGTTATATTTAGGAAGCAAAAATGAAAAATAACTTATAGTCTTGAGACTAAAAGCAAAAAATGAAAAGTTTATAGAAAATTATTTTTTAGACAATTTTGAAAATTATTGTCAATTTTTTTTTTTTTTTTTTTTTTTTTTTTTTTTTTTTGAAGAAAGAAATCCAAGATTTTCTGATTACATGTATAGGAAAATTTTTATTATTCTTTCTTAATTATTGACTTGTAATCAATTTGATTTCTCACTATTACACATGTGGATATCATTCCTATTAACATGAAACCTATTCAACGACAAAATTGACAAGCTAGTTGTCGATAATTAATAGATGAAAAATACATTTTACCTTTTTTTTTTTGAAAGCACATTTTACCTTATTATTTTTTAGTACATTGAATAGATCGAATTGAAGATTGGACATGTAACCTCTCACCTAAAATCACTATACTTATTATATATATTCAGTATTCAGTATTCTATTATATAGTTTAAAAAAAAAAGTTTATAGTAATTGCATTCTTTATATCTAAGTGACTTGAAGATATTTGCATAAATAAAATTAACAAATTAGTGATCATCTTATCATGTAAGGTAAAGAGATAAACAACTCGTATGAGCGATTCAATTGGTTTTTAAGTAATAGATCATGGGCAAGGATGACATATGATTGCGTCATAGCAATGATAGTGTCAGAGTTTCACCAAATGTGATAGGTTTCTTATGGACACAAAACCCTAGTTCTCTCACCTAATAGGCTGATAAGGATGTCTACAGGGTGGGACTAGGAATGAGGTCCCCGCCCCTAAATTTGTTCCCCGTTCCCTAACCCCACCCCATTCCCAGACGGGGATTGGGGAATTACCCTTGTCCCCGTTCCCTAACCCCACCCCATTCCCAAACGGGGATTGGGGAATTACCCTTGTCCCCGTTCACATGAGGATTTTTCGGGGACAGAGATTTTCCGCCTTGTATTTTTTTTTTAAAACAAAAAAATTGATATACATTTTTAAATTTTGTAGTACACTATAAAATAATATTTTATTTAAATTATACAATTAAATAATTGTATAATTGTGTGTGTGTGTGTGTGTGTGTGAATACAACTTTTCGGGGTTGATCGGATTTAATTGTCATACTTACATGTATACATATACAAGGTCAAATAAGTACCAATTTATATATATATTAATGAAAAGTTTCGATAACAAATGGATTAAATAAAAGCTTACATTTATATCATCATCAAATCAATAGTTTCCATCATTTGGGACTTTCTCATGGATGGATAAATAATCATCCAATCTCTCTCCCTCTCTACACACATAATATATATTTACATAATAGCAGAGAGATAATTGGTTTTTGAGGCAGACCATCTGTGCATGACATGGCCATAAATGTCATACATCTGGAAGTCAATCTCTCCAGGACTGATTTGCAATGTCATGAAACCTTGACCATCATAATAGAACTTCATTTCTTGTGGATCCATGTCGTCACTACTGTCGTCACCCCTCCATGCTTTGGACCCACCACCACTTGTCACAAATTGCAGTGGACTGCACAAATTCTTTATAATTATTCTTGCATGCACCAAATTATCATTTATTTGAGTCACGATAAAAACTCGCAGCTATTACATGGGACACATTTTTTTTTTTTTGTAACCCTAGTCGGCAGTGGAACATAAAGAGGTAAGCTAAGCCAACTTAGGTTGCCCATAGCTAACCAGTTCAAACCAAGATATCAATAGATCGCCTCCGTTGAAAGTTGAACTTGTAACATTGTGGTTAGCAAGTTAATAATCTGACCAGTTTAGTTAGGATTACCACCAAATTATCATTTATTCTATTAAGGGAAGAAGAAAGAGTGCAAAGTCATTAAATTAAAGATTAGTTTACTTAGCTTCAAGTAATAGATAGCTTACCTGTCCAAGCTACTAATGTGCTCTAAGCAATGGTCATGTCCATTTATGTATAAATCAACATGGTTTGCCTGACAAGAGAAAGTAGGAAAAAAAAAAAAAAAAAAAAAAAAAAACTTTCAGGAAACGTGTATATATAGAATCTCGACTCTTAGCAATATATGATTAGGGGTATTTTTGTAATTTTATCATGCCAACTTCTTTTTTATTTTTTAAAATCCGATTTAATAAATAGGAGTAAAATTTATGTTAACGTTTAGAAAAAATAAAATAAAATTTATTAATGAAATTAAAGAAATTAATTGCCTGCAAGACTGGGAGAAGTTGTGCAATAAGCTCCTCTGTGTCACCATGGTGTCCAGCACTTTTAATGGGGTGGTGACCAACCACAATCTTCCACGTGGCAATTGATTCCTTCAGTGCTGAGTCTAAGTCCTAAAATTAAAAATAATAAAACACGTGGAGAATCAAATAATATATATTATTTTATTTTATTATGGATAATTAATGTTAAATTAATTACCTTGAGAAGATTTGAAAGATACTGTTTTCTGGGCAACACTTCTCTCCAATCATATTTGTGTTTTCCAGGATCATCGAAATATTTATCTTGGAATGGAGTTGTATCCACAAAGAAAAATTCTGCCACCTCTGCTCCAATCAAAGTATTTGTTAATTAGAATTAATTAAGCAATTTTTTTTCTTGGGTCAGACCACATGTTTTCTCAGTTATGGTACACTAGGACCTCTTAAGTCTATTTTCTACTTTTCGTTCATTCCTGATTGCTGGGTAGGACCTCAAAGGGTGACAAAACACATCCAAGTTTTAAAGTATACTAACTCCGATCCTAGGTTAAACCTAAGGCATCTGATTAAGTTGAAAGAGATCTACGGCATCTCATCCATGCACACCTCATGCATCATAATACATGTGGTTAGATATCTAATTGACTTTGATTCAATTATCGTTCTGATATTTTACGAGGTCTAGGTCAGAGAAAAAACATGTCACATGTTTGGTTAAGTAAAATATAGCTAAAAGGACATTGACTATAAACGAAATTAAATAATTGATAATGAGGAGCTTAATATTAATTACCTGTATTGAGAATGAAAGATCTGAGGCATAGCCATCTGCTATCTTTTTCTCTGAGATTGGGACTTAACTGTGCCAACACATCACCTCTATAATCATGGTTTCCCAAAACTGCATTATATTGTCCCCCATAACATGCATGCACCAATGTAGACATTCAAGAGCAATACAACTCATAATTTACAACTTTTATACATAAAGGAAGTTTTATATGAGCTTCAATAATATACAATACAATCATATAAGAAATGTACAATTTTAGTAAATAATATTGGAAAGAGTACAATAACCCATACAATTAATATATCCAACATGATTATATCTGCATATATATTAATTGTCATAGTACTTTAGAGAAAATCATAAAATATAACATCTCTCATTGTATATCATAATGTTTGAGTTACAACACCATGTCATAATGATGTGAGTTACAATAACACCATGTCCTCTTTTTTCTTTTTTTCTTTTTCTTTGTTTTTTAAAGAAAAATTATAGGGAAAATGGTTAAATTGCATCAAATCGAAGTTCAGTAGACTAATTACTTTTTCCTAATAGTTTGATGACCTATTTAACATTTTTCTCCAAAATTTATGATGTCAATCCATATTAGTGCCTCTTGCATTGTGCAACTCATAAGTGAATAGAAAAGATTTTGATGTCCCCATAATATCTGGTGAAATTTTAAAACTTTCTCCAATTTTATTTTTTATTTTTTGTTGCACACAATGTAAGAAGTACGTGTGTAAATCGTTATCATAGACTTTTTCTATTATTTTAACTACAAAAAAAAAATTATAAACTTCTCTTTTAAAAAAATTAATTAATTTTATATTTTTGATTTAATGAAATAGGGTTGCATTCAGACTCTATTTGGCACGCCTAGTTGAAAAGTTAATTAAAAAGATGAAAACTGAAAAATTAGTAGCTAATAAGCTAACTAATTGAAGTGAAAGTATTTGATAAAATTAATTGTAAATTAGCTAGTAAGTGTAAAAAAGACATATTCTAAAAAAAAAAAAAAACAATATAAAAATACATAAAAAGGACAAACTAATGAAGAGTAGATGAAGAGTAGATGGGGGGTACTTTTTTTAAATTAATAAAGATAAAAAAAAAAACTTAATAATTTATTTTGAAACACCACGTGTGTTTCGAAATAAATTATTATTTTAATTCACCATATTTTATCAAACAAAATTTACAATTTATTTTTATCCTAAAAACAAAATTTTAAACTCTAAAATAAATTTTACCAAAAGAAACTTAAGCCAAGGAATAAAAAAGACAATGGATGCACTTACCACTATACCATTGCTTTTGAAGACTTGGAGCAGTATATATGTTGGTGAATGATTCCTCAAATACGGTGTCGTCTATGCCACTCAATCCATTATCGTAAAAGTTGTCCCCAGTTGATATCGCAAAATCTATATCCTTTTCTTCTCCAATTTTCCCCATCTGCAAATTAATTTCACATTTAAAAAAATTTATAATAAATTATTCGATTGGGATTTTTTTTTTATTTACTAAAACAATGAGAACTATGAAATATATGTGTGTATAGACGTATCGTTACAGATTCTTTAAGATTAAAAATAATTAGAGAAATTCACTTCGCCACGTCATTTATATTCTTTGGGCTTTCTTGATGCGTTAACTAGTTAAACATAATTTTACATTTAATTACTTTGCTCAAGTTATAATGTGGATAACTTAAATATATTACCTATCTTAATTTTATTTCATTTTATTTTATGAATAATGACACACAAAAAGAAAAAAAGAAAAAAAAAACATAGCAAAAGACAATTATAACCCTAGCCAGGCATTATGCACCGTTTGGGACCAATTCAAAGGAGATAATGACTAATGACTAATGAGTTAATGACTTAATGGCAAACAAGAATTATTGGACATGGTGGCAATTTTGCAATCGATTCAATCAACTTTTTATCCACACTTATTAATTTCTTTTAATATTCAAAGTTTCAACTTTTTTTGTTTTCTTTCAATAGTGTTACATTGTCATTTCAAAATCACTTTATGATTTTTAAAATAATTTTTAATGATTTTCTAATATCAATCAATTCTTTTAAAAAAATTATTTAATTTAGTAATTTATATAATAGAATCAACCAAACCATCAATCTATGAATAACCAATAATTTTTTAAATATTCAAAATATATATTATTTGATGTGATGCTTTCTCGATCTATTGGTCTTTTCTAGTTTAAATCAGTCAGATATGGACAATCTAGATTGATTTATCTTTACATAATTCTTTGACGACTAAAATTTTAAAATGAAATTTAACCAACACATAATTTCAAGTAGTAACTGTGTGTTTCCTTCTCACTCGAAAAAAAAAAATTGATGTACTAACTAACGCATTAAAACTTCATTAAAACTTCAAGTAAACAACGTTATACTTCTCAAAACCGTCATGGCCACATGCTTGAATAGAAATGACACATCACTCATGGCAAACAACTAAGCTAGACGGTGACGCTTAGTGAAAGTATCACCATATTTTTTGGTATCCCGCATGGAATATTCCTTTCGCCATCAATGGTGATGATTTTATTGGAAAATAATAAGTTTATTTTTGTTTTAAAAATAATTTCGTTTTATATTTTGATTTTATTAATTTAAGCAAAGAAAAAAAATTAAAATAATGGTTCATTTTTGAGTGAATTTCATTTTTTGTCCTAGATTTATAGGTGACAATATACTTTTAGTTCTTTTTCTGAACATCCATTTTGGGTCCTAGTATTATTGTGGCATGGCTAGTTTTGGTCTTCCGTCAACAAAATTATTAAAATATCGGTAAATACAAGACCATTTCGATCATTTTTATGCAAAGTGGGTTAACCCGTTATACTTTTATTTTTATTTTTGAAAAAAATTCATAATTGAAGACCTAAATGCCCTTGTATTTTACGAAATTTAAACGATTTTGTTGACGAATGACCAAAAATAATCATGCCACCACAATAATACTATGACCAAAGAATGATCATTTGGGGAAAAAAAAAACTAAAAGTGAAATGACAACTATAAATCTAGAAAAAAAAAAAGGGAATTAACTCTTCATTTTTAAAAAAATATAATTGAAAAAAATATCAGGTAAATAAGGGAGGAAAAACATACATCTCCAAAGAAATTAAAGAAGAAATCAAATAGAAAAACAAATACGCTTGAAATATAAAATTTTATAATTATTAAATATGGATGATACGTTACGCTAGCTTTCCTGTCAAATTGTCAACCTCCATGGCTCCATGGCTTTAGAGGATAAGGTTTCATCCACATTTGTGGGCAATAATGTATAGGATAATTATTTTTTAATTTTAATATGAAGGCCCTGTTTGGTAAATGACTGTTAGCTAATAACTGGTAGTTGATAGCTGTTTGGTATAATTTTTTTTAAAAAAAAATTAATTTAAAAAGTTGCTTTAAATAGCTTTTTGAATTTTAACATTTTGGAATACAATAAAAAAGCTAATTAACCAAACACTTATATTAATTTGTAAACCAAGTCAAACAAATAATAGTGGTCAAATAAGTCACAATTGGCCTATAGACTAACTATTTTACCATACAGGCCAGTTAGTTACATACAGTCTTCTTAGTATATATATAAGTTATCTGTTCATAACTACTTTTTCAACTAAATGAAGCACAAAGAGAGTCAATATTACATTTACTAAAACTCGAACTTACAACCTCCCACATAAATGAGTAATTTGGTGTTATTGGAACACAATGTCCTTGGCAATTAATGAGTAAACGCAACCAAACCGTGCACGGCAAATTAGCTTAATTCAATGTTTCCGTTTATTGAAAGTTTGATAACATATTTTTTGGAAGGAATGATTGCATTATTAATGAGCTAATTAAAATCAAGTGTTCAATAAATGTGTTTGATAATATATTTAAAATGTTGAGAAATTGTCTATCGAGGAACTTATAATAATAATATAGTGCGTTATGCAATCAACACATACAAATTATGGATGTCGGTATTCGACTTGCACGATCTAGTAAATAAGAGTAATAATGCACATATTTCATTTTTTATACTTTGTGGTGATAGAAAATTTTGTGTAATTAATTTGATCAAGTATGTAATTCTATCACTCTTTCATATATATATATATATATATATATATATATATATATATATATATATATATATATACACTAGCGTTTTGTACACGCGATGCGCGAAAATTTATGCCCAATATTAAAACATTAATAAATATAAATAATTAAAAATTATAATTTGAATTATATATATACAACTAATATATGTATTTTGTACACACACATATATAATTTATCATTCATAGAAATTTAATTAAAATATAATTAAGCATTAAATTAATATATAATAATAATTTTAATAAACTAATAATTAAAAATAAGAAAAGATATGATAGAGATAGGTGTATGGTAATAATGATGTGTTATCAATGTTAGAATTAAAAACTAACGGTGTTATAACGGTGTAAGGGTAATTTTGTCTAATAACATTGAAATGTACAACATTTAAAGTAAAATGTACACATTTATTTGCATACAAAAATAGGGACATAAATCATGGATATAACTTTAATTAAGGCTTATTATGTTTATTTATTATATATATATATATATATATATATATATATATATATATATATATATATATATATATATATAGTCACAATTCAAAGCGTTATAGGTGGAATTCACCTTGTGATCCCAAACAACAAAAATCAAACTAATTTAGATTGCCTACATCAACAAAATTGTCGAAATATTGTTAAATATATATTTTGATTTTTTTTAATACAAAGTGAGGTGACCCATGTTTATGTTGTTGAATAAATCTATAATTGAATAGCGAAATGTCATTGTATTTAAAAAATTTAAACTATTTTGTTGATGGAGAACCAAAAATGCCATGTCACAATAATATTAGGACCAAAGAAGATGTTCAAGAAGGGTTAAAAGCAAACTGCGACCTATAAACGTAAGACCAAAAATAAAATTAACTTTTTCTTTAATATGCATGCGTAACTTAATTGATTTTTGAGTGACAGAAATTTTTTTCCCAAGAGCTATAAAGAAAAGAAAAGCAACAGTTTTGATCATCAAGAACGTTTGTGTACCTGAACAGCAAGTTGAGACTGGTTGTAAGTTCCTTTCCTTCCCCAGTCTCCGACCACCAACACGCTCAGCGAGCCGCCGGCCTTCGCCGGAGGATGTTCGAGCCGCGGAAGCTCCGCCACGGCAACCACCGCAGCCAACCATAATCCTAAACTGATCCTTACTAGCACATCAATGGACACTACACCCATTTTATTTTTTTTTTCTATATGAAAGTAGTCTCACCAAACTCAGTATGAATATGGTGTGTATATATATAGCGTGCAGGCAAAAAGAAATTAGTTTTTTCTGTTCTATTTTCAAAACAGAAATTAGTTTTATTTCGGCAAAAAACGTACTGGATATGAGAGATGAGGAATGAAGGAAGAAGAAAGAAGAAAATATACGTGAGGTCAGAACAGAAGTTTCGCCTTTTGGAGTTTTATGATGCTTTAGAGCAGCGCGGTTCCATTAAAATTCGGCGTCGTCTTTATTTATAAACACAAGAAACATAATTCTAAAAGACTACTAAAAAATAATAATACTTTATAATGATAATTGAGTTCAAATCTAACTAAACTTATATACTTTCTCAATCTATTGAATCATAAAAAAAAAGTTAATATTACCTCACTAAAGTTCAAACTCATAACATCCCATTTGAAAAAGTTACTTCATGCTACTTGATCACAAGCTAAGGTCATTGGCATATTAAGTATTAACCTATAATATAATTATGGTCCACCTTGTAAAATGAATCAAAATTAAATTTCCTTCTTAAACATATTGATATTTTTATTTTTATTAATGTTTTATATTAACAGATAATAATTATTTTAGGGGGTGTTTGGTTGGATGGATTTCCTAAAAATGAAGGAAAATGATGCATGTTTTATGTTGTTTGGTTGGATGGAAAACATTTTCCATTGGAAAAAGTTTTCCTTAAGATTGAGGAAAACAAATTCCTAGCTCATCCTAGGTATTTTGTTTTCCATGGAAAACTAATATGACAGTTTTACCCTCACCATTCTTTATTAATTACTCTTATTATTATTACTAGTTTTTTTACGCGCTTTGCGCGAATGAGATAATGCCCAATAATTATTTTTAAATAAGTATTCCAAAGTATATCAATGCAATATTATATATGAGATGTTCATGCATAAGTAAATAAATGTTGAATTTGTTTATTTAAATCGGTAATTTAAAGTATATAAATGCAAGATAATATATGAGAGATTGATTATAATTAGGATATGTTTGGTTCGCACATAGGAATCGGAATTGGAATGGGTATCAAATACTTGGTAATGATAATGAGTTTTGGTGAAAATATTTAACATGTTTGGTAGTAGGGTGGAATGAGAATGGTTACTAATAGTAGTACTTGAGAATGAATAAGGGAATGAAACCCTTATTGTATTTGGGTATGGGTTTTTCAATTGATGGGGTATTCGAAACCCATTGTAGTGTTCTAAAAACCTATCAACCAAACAACAACAATCACTTTCATATTCATTCCTATAGGCAAAACCCACCAAACAAACACACCCTTAATTGTCACTAAAATAAATGTTTGCAACTTTGTAATAACGCTAGTCTAAATACTTAGTCTTAAAGCAATAGTCTAAATAAATACTACTTTTGGTTTAAATTTTTTTAATTCTTCTTAATTCTTTTTTTGGGTAGCATTGTTATTGTTTTCATTTTCAGTACATGTCTTTTTTTTTTTAATTGATAGTGTGTCATGTGCAATTAGGTTACTGGTAGCAGCATAGAGAGATTTATCATGCAATGAGATTATGGTGTATGAAGTTTTAGATTTGCCTTGTTGTGTACATGATTGAGATTTTAGTTGTAATATGAACTCTTTAGCGTATAAACACCTATTGATATTTAGTAGTGGTAGTTTTTTTATTACATGTTTCATGTGTTGTGAGATGTGTGTCGTAGGTTATCATGTGAAAGTATTGAACAAAATATTAATATTTATTATATTTGTATAAAATACTTGGTAAATAAATAAATAAATAAATAAATAAATAAATAAATAAATATATATATATATATATATATATATATATATATATATATATATATATATATATATATATATATATATATATATATATATACACCATGTTTTGTATTATAACTTTGATATTTAATTACAAGATAATGTAAAAAAGAAGACAATGAACAATGTAGTAAATATAATAAATTAATAAATTTGAAGGTAAGGAATCTTTGAATTGTAGAAAATAAAGATAATATAACTAATGAAATTATATTTCTTTTAAATTTTTTTATAATGAATATTTTTTTTAAATAAAGCATAATAGACATCTAATTCTAAATTAATTAAATGCATATGTATTATTTTTTGTTGTAGCTACTAATTTATTTAATTAATAAGAGTAATAAAGTTTCGAACATACTTTTCTTCAACAATAATGAAATCAATGATTTTTTTTTTAATTTCTATTCCTTGTTGAGACAAATTGTTTTGAGAGTTTGTCCATAACAATTGCTACAATTTCTGTCAATAGAGGATGATAATAAATAATTCAAAATATATGGTTACAATAGATATTAATATAATGATATAGTATAAATTAACTTACAAATTTCTTTAGAAGTTTTCATGCATTGATAAAATTTTGATGTGTAAACTTGTTCAATTGAAGCTAGTAGGATGTTAACATTGTCAATTATTTGGAAAATGATCCTACCGTTTTAGAGTCAATGTGTAATTGTATTTATGATTAACAACTTTGTAGTTAGGCCGCGCAGGTCTAACAATGATGTAAGAACAATTTTGTCCGATAAAAAAAATAATAGTATAATATTAGTAAAGTAATGTACAATTGTACCATTATAAAAAAAATATACAAAAAATATTAATACCATAATGACCTAAATCATTCCAATAATGCAAAAGCATAATTGAAATATTAAGTTTTGTTCTAAATAATCAGAAGAAGATTAATTAAACCAAAAAAAAAAAAAAAAACTTAACCTAAATTTGTTTTTTTTTTTTTAATAAAAAATTCAAGAAAATCAAATGATTTTAAAGTAGTTCCTGATTTATAATATTTGATGCTCAACTTTGAATACTATGTATTTAGTCGAGCTAATTATTTGACCAAAGTTTATGTTAAATTTTATATTATATATTTTTTAATACATTTTAACATATTCATAACATATGTTTAACAATTATGCCAACTTTATATTATATATTTTTTAATACATTTTAACATATTCATAACATATGTTTAACAATTATGCCAACTATACTTGGGATGAGGTTCGAACCTAAGACCTTATATAAATTAAGAGTATGTTAAGAATAATAAATATTTAACGGAATATTCCGTTACTAAAGTTTAAACTAACGGAATTTAGGGTTATTTAAGGGAAGAAAATAATATAATAGAGGGTAAATAAGGAAAATCATTAAAAGATACTAAAATCAAAATAATATGAACCATTCATTTTAAGAAACAATTAGTACCGACATTTTTTTTGTTCCAGTTAAGGGCCTAACATTATTCGCTCTTATTAGATTTGTAGATAGATATTATTATTGTTGTGTAGGGTTACATTTGTCATTATACTCATTATTCCTTACCATTCCAAACTCAACCAAACAATGGAATTCTTATTCCCAGTTTTTGAATGCTACTGACTCTATTACTATTTTCTTGGAATTTATTTTCTACTATTTTCTTATTTTCTTGGAATTTATTTTCTATTAAGTATTAACATTTTTTTTTTGAATGCTACTGACTCTATTACATTGTAGTATCTGTTCAAACATACTTTCTCAACCTAATGAAGCACAAAGAGTCAACAACACCTCCACTGATGCTCGATCTCATGACCTCCCACATAGGAGAGGTTACTACATGTCATCTGAGCACAAAGTGCTTGGCAAGTATTAACATATAATTATATTAAATGTTTTATATATATAAACATTTAATGCAAATACATCATTATACTAATAAAAGTTTGTTGGAAAATTAAGTATTTTTGGTATGTAAAATGGTCATTGAGGCAAAATTTTGAGTTGGTAAACTTCCGGATTGATGGACATTATATTATAATACGGGCACAATGTATATGGATTCCTCTTTTTATATGAAATTTAACAGGTTTGTTAGTTTAGCATTATTTCATTTCATTATGATTAATGCTACCCAGCTCTTTAAAATATTTATTTCTAATCTTCATTTTTCACATGCCATTATTCAATTAGATCGATAATTTATTTTTTAATCACAAATTGATGGGGTTAACCAATTCATGACACCCGGCCATTATTATTGGATATTTGACAATTAGTTGATTGTGTAAGTTATTTTAACCAACTGATAATATTAGTTTATTATACAAATTAAAGGTGTTTGGTAATTTGTTGTTTACTCTTGACAGATTACGTGAAAAATAATATATTAAGACATAGCTATATTGTGTAATTTATTTAACTCTCAAACTACTTTTACATATTATTATTATTGTTGTTGTTGGGTTCGTCGTCGTCGTTGTTATTGTTATTAAGTATTTTAACTTTTATTTATTATTATTATTATTAATAATAACATTATAATTATAAAGAAATACTTTTTAATTGATAATATAATTTAATATTAAAAATATAAATTCAAATTAAAACATAATAAACATATGCTTAATAATAATATTTCAACATAATGGTTAAAACAATTTTATATATATAGGATTTGGTTTTCGTGCGGGCATGCAGCCATGCACCACTAGGTATACATGAATGCATCACCATGTGTACAGAAATGCACCAGGGTGTGGTGCATTTCACCCTAATGCATTTCTGGACACGTGATTGTGCATGACGCATGGGAAGGTCTGTTTGAATTTGATCGCACGTCTGCACGCGGTGTTAGGCGTACTTTTAAAATGAAAATGCAATAAACTGATATAAATAATTTAGTTAAAGTAATTTTTCCATTTCCAACTTATTAGCATTAATAAACCAAATCAAAAAGTTTTTTACCAAACACTCATTTTAATTGTTTGACTTGATCGAACAAGCTAATGTTTTACTAATAAGCCATTATCCAAACACCTGCTATACGTTGCATCAGGAGATCGAGAATTTCATATATAATAGTTGTATTAAAACGTTTTTGTTTATTATATGGCAATATCATGATTGTAAAGTTGGGTAAAGTTTTTGGATTTTTTAGTAGTATATCTGACGGATATATTGGGAATCGACCCGATGGCGCGAAGCAAGAACGGGTCCCGGGGCGGCGCCACGTACCCGCCCCGCCCGGGGCCTCGCCACGTGGCACCCGCACGGGCCACGTTGGAGGCCGGGCCTGCCTCTCCAGGAGGCCGGGCCGGCCTCTCCAGGAGGCCTGGCCTGCCTCTCCAGGAGGCCGGGCCTGCCTCTCCAGGAGGCCGGGCCTGCCTCTCCAGGAGGCCGGGCCGACCTCCACATGGGCCCGGCCTGGGCCCATGATGAGCTCGGCCTGGCCCCCGCAGCGCGGCCCGGTCGCGAGACCGGGCGCGGTCAACTCCAGATCCAACTAACCCCCCGTTTTAGGGGGAGGCGGTTGGGGGCTTGGCTTGTATAAAAGCCCCCCTCCTTGTCCTAACAAGGGACACGCTATCTACGATCTACTTGACGGACACACTTTGTACTGGAGAATCATTGTAATAGCCAATTCCACGGCATTTAATACAATTTACGGTCTCACGGCCTTCGATATATCGTTCGTATCATTTATTTATTATTTATATTCTCATTCGGGTTAGTTAAGTCGGACCCCCGGGTTAATTAATTCCATCATTGGTGCTCTTGTTGAGAGCTGCTGTACAAGCTTGAGCGCTCTCCCCACTATTGTTCATCGACAGCGATGGCACGATCGAGATCCGGCTCTCGTCATACCAATGGTTCCCGCGGCACCCAGCTCGTCACGAACGGGAACGGCCCCAACGGGGCCCCCGCCCCCAGCATCCAACCAGCCGCCTCCGCCAGGTCGGGGGAGGATCTGAGGGCCCAGCTCACCAACCACCGTAGCAGTGGTGCATCGCCACCACCCCCAGTCGCCCCCGCTCCGGCTCGCGCGCTCATCCAAGAGGGGGTGGCGGTCTTCGAACAAGCCTCCACGGCGCTGGCGCGCGTCGCGGCGGGCCTTCGGGCAGAGGAACAAGCCGACCTAGGCGCCACCCGAGGGGCGCCGGCGTCACCTCCACCTCCTCCCACCCGGGGGCGCAGCGGTCCAAGCACCCGGCCACCCCAGGTACCTATCACCCAGGGGGAGGTCAACTCGCCTCGACCATCGGAGAGGCGGGGACTCCCGCCGAGGCCGCCAGCGCGACGACGATGGAAGGGCACCAACCCAAACCAGGCCCGCCCTGGAGAGGTTGGGCGATCACGTGTCGGCCCGGGACAGGCTGGGTCCGAAGCCAGCCAACAGTTCTCGCCGCACCCAACTCGTCGCGAACGGGAACGGTCCCAACAGGGCCCCCGCCCCCAGCATCCAACCGGCCGCCTCCACCAGGTCGGGGGAGGATCTGAGGACCCAGCTCACCAACCACCGTGGCAGTGGGGCACCGTCACCACCCCCTGTCGCCCCCGCTCCGGCTCGCGCACTCATCCAGGAGGGGGTGGCGGTCTTTGAACAAGCCTCCACGGCGTTGGCGCGCGTCGCGGCGGGCCTTCGGGCAAAGGAACAAGCCGACCTAGGCGCCACCCGAGGGGCGCCGGCGTCACCTCCACCTCCTCTCACCCGGGGGCGCAGCGGTCCAAGCACCCGGCCACCCCAGGCACCTATCACCCACGGGGAGGTCAACACGCCTCGACCATCGGAGAGGCGGGGAGGAGGGGACTCCCGCCGAGGCCGCCAGCGCGACGGCGATGGAAGGGCACCAACCCAAACCAGGCCCGCCCTGGAGAGGTTGGGCGATCACGTGCCAGCCCGGGACAGGCTGGGTCCGAGGCCAGCAAACGGGCCACCGGCGGAGGAATCATGCCCCCGCCGGCCACTGCGACAAGAATCGGCCACTCGGAGGTCGCTGAGCCATGGGCCACGCGCCCAGCCGCGACACGAGGCAGCTTCGCGTGGGTCCGCAGGGCGGGTTCCCCGACCCAACCCGCGACGTGAGCAGGCCTCCCGGGTCGAGCGATCGGGTGAAACGAATGATAGAGCTCCGAGCTCCCATCGGGTAGAGGTCGAGCAGCTGCGGAGGAGGATGGACGAGCTCCAGAAGAAGATCGATGAGAGGGACGGATCTCCAGAGCCCCAGGATATGTTGTCCTCCCCGTTCGCAAACGCCGTCATTGAGGAGCCCTTACCTCGAGATTTTCGCTTTTCCACCATTAAAGCATACTCGGGGACCACGGACCCGCGGGCATACATGACCAGGTACAGGGCCGCCATGATGATCACCGAGGCAACAGACGCCATCCTATGTAGGGGGTTCTTCGCCACCCTGGACGGGCAAGCGCATGATTGGTTCGGATCCTTCCCAGCGGGGTCCATCTCCACCTTTGCGGACCTCACCCGGCAGTTCCTATCCCATTTCGCCACCAGCATACCACGGAAGAAGCAAATTGCCGACCTGTGTGATTTGAAGCATGGGAGCTCGGAGTCACTGGCCGAGTACCTCAGCAAGTGGAAGAAAGAGGCCATGGGGGTCGCCGACTTTGATGGGAAGTCGGCCATGGTGATTTTCCGAAACAACTTGAGGTCAGGCGCTTTTCACCAGGACCTCATTAGGTACCCCCCCAGGACCTATACCGACCTGATGGACAAGGCAGCAAGGTACGCTGACGCCGAGGCTGCCGAGAAGAGGAAGAAGGAACAGGAGGAAGGAAGAGGTCGAAAAGACAAGGCACCCCAGGAGGAGCGCAAGGCGCCGCGCCCACACCGACGTGAGTACGCTGAGGGGCCCAGGCAGAACCCCACACGCTATCTCACCCCGCTGACACAACCTGTGGGTACCATCTTGGCGCACGCGGAGGACCAGGGAATCGTGGTATTCCCGAAGGAGGAGTGCATGAAGATATCGGCGAGGGGGGACCCCAACAAGTACTGCAGGTTCCACCGGCAGAAGGGGCACGATACAGACGAATGCATCCTCTTAAAGAGACAAATCGAGGAGCTCATCCAAATGGGTTACCTCGGCCAATTCATTAAGAGGCCCGGCCAGGCGCAAGGCCAGGCGCAGGGCCAGAAGCAAGGTAATGTATGGAGGAAGGGGGGTGGCCAGGAGCCATCCACCTCGGCTCCCCGTAAGAGGGACCACCACGACAACAGCTCCGAGGAGGAGGAGAAGACGACAGAGGACTCCCAGCCCCCGAGGAAACGTACTATCTACGTCATCTTCGGGGGGCCTGAGGGAGGGGACTCGCCAGCCGAGCGAAAGAGGTGGGCGAGAAGCTTGTACGTGGGGGAGGTCACACGAACACCCCACGAGAAGAAATCAAAGAGGGAGCCCATCACGTTCACCGACGCCGACCTACCTGACGGGCCCCTCCCCCACCGGGACGCCTTGGTGGTCAAGCTGGACATCAACAACGTGGTGGTGCACCGGGTGCTCGTGGACACGGGTAGCTCGGTCAACGTCATGTACTACGACACATTCACCCTGCTGGGACTCTCAAGAGGGCAGCTGGAGCAGGTACGAACCCCCCTATCCGGGTTCACGGGGGACTCAATCGAGACAGAGGGGTCGATCACTTTGAAGGCGGAGATAGGCACCCCACCTCACACCAAGAGGTGGGAGGTCGAGTTTGTAGTCATCAAAATCAACTGCGCCCACAACATCATTCTCGGCCGACCCGCCCTAGAGGACCTCAGGTGCGTGATTTCCATGGAGCACCTGTGCCTCAAATTCCCGACACCGACCGGGGTCGGGGTCGCCCGAGGGGACCAAAAGGTGAGCCGCAGTTGCTACTTGAAGGCGTGCCGCCAAATTGGTCAAAAGGACCGCCAGGTCCACACCAGGACGGCCACGTAAGAGGAGGATCTTGGCATTGCTATTCTAGGAGGAGGACCATTCCCCTCCCCCAATAATGTCTTGGTGAACAACAATAAGCGGAATAAAGTTTCATGTCACGAAACACGTTGTGAGTAGGACCCTTGTTACGACGTTGGTTCTCAAAAAAAAAATAATAATAATAAAATAAAATAAAATAAAAATCATGAAACAAAGGGGGAACGGGTGCTCACTCACGACTTCCCCCCGCGGACCCTAAGGGGGCACGAGGTCCGACCTCGCGTACCAACCCCGACGGAGGACGCACCCTAAGGGGGCACGAGGGCCGACCTCGCGTACCAACCCCGACGGAAGAGCCCAGTGGCACAGTCCGAAAGGACTTGGCCCGAGCGGCTAACGCGCACCCTAAGGGGGCACGAGGTCTAACCTCGCGTACCAACCCCGACGGAGGAGCCGGGGGCTTGGTCCGACAGGACTGGGCCCAAGCGGTTAGGCGCACCCTAAGGGGGCACGAGGTCCAACCTCGCGTACCAACCCCGACGGAAGAGCCCGGTGGCGTAGTCCGGAAGGACTTAGCTCGAGCGGCTAAAGTACCCTAAGGGGGCACGAGGCCGGACCTCGCGTACCAACCCCGACGGAGGAGCCCGAGTGCCTAGGATTGAACGAGCCAGGACGGAGCGGCTATCGCACCCTAAGGGGGCACGGGGCCGGACCTCGCGTACCAACCCCGACGGAGGAGCCCGAGTGCTTAGGCTCGAAAAAAAAAAAAAAACAGGGGCGGTTTGGAGGACCTCGGCCATAGGCCGAGGTCGAGGTCGGCCCGACCTCGGCGTGGAAGGTCGGCACGCGAGGTCGGCCGACCCCGGGGTCGGCACGGCCTCGGCGGGTGAGGTCGGTGCGACCTCGGCGCCGGAGGATGGCGCGACCCCGGCAAAGGGGGACGACCGTCGCCGAGGCCGACCCCGGCGTGGCTTGAGCCCGGGAGGTCGGCCGGGGGCCACGAAGACGCGGCCTGCAGGCCACCCCCGTGGCAGCGTCACGGCGACGCCACCGCGCCGGCGCCGTGACGGAGTGACATGGCAGAGATGCGGCGGTCCGTATGCGTCCTAGCAGATGAAGGAGTCATGTTCCGGATGGAGTTCTCGTCATTATCACAAGAAGTGCACTTTGACGTCACCTATACGGCTGGGACGCGGACATCTCGGGGTCGACATTTTGGGGGGTCGGCCGGAGCATCTACTCTCCTTCACTGACGATTACTCGCAGCTCGGAGAGTGGGGGACTGATGACGGATATATTGGGAATCGACCCGAGGGCGCGAAGCAAGAACGGGTCCCGGGGCGGCGCCACGTACCCGCCCCGCCCGGGGCCTCGCCACGTGGCCCCCGCACGGGCCACGTTGGAGGCCGGGCCTACCTCTCCAGGAGGCCTGGCCTGCCTCTCCAGGAGGCCGGGCCTGCCTCTCCAGGAGGCCGGGCCGACCTCCACATGGGCCCGGCCTGGGCCCATGATGAGCTCGGCCTGGCCCCCGCAGCGCGGCCCGGTCGCGAGACCGGGCGCGGTCAACTCCAGATCCAACTAACCCCCCGTTTTAGGGGGAGGCGGTTGGGGACTTGGCTTGTATAAAAGCCCCCCTCCTTGTCCTAACAAGGGACACGCTATCTACGATCTACTTGACGGACACACTTTGTACTGGAGAATCATTGTAATAGCCAATTCCACGGCATTTAATATAATTTACGGTCTCACGGCCTTCGATATATCGTTCGTATCATTTATTTATTATTTATATTCTCATTCGGGTTAGTTAAGTCGGACTCCCGGGTTAATTAATTCCATCAATATCATTATTGTAAAGTTGGGTAAATTTCATATATAATATTTGTATCTGTGCCAAGATCTTGTGGTCTAATGACACCAAGGTTGGACTCTTATATTGGAGGTTATGAGTTTGAACTTCGGTGGGGATAGTATTGACTCTTTGTACTTTAGTAAGTTAAGAAAATAGTTATGAACAGATACTACATTGTAATAGAGTCAGTACATTCAAAAAATAAATAATTGTTTCTGTATGTTGGGTTCCACGTATCTTTATTTTCATAATTCTATCATTTTGTTGGCGACAAAAGAAATATAGCTTTTTTTTGGTACTTTTTAATCTTATTTTAAAAATTAACTGGTATTTTAAATTTGGTTATCATATCGTCTTGTGTATTATATATTATTATTATTAAAGTTATCTAGTTGGTTATCATATCGTCTTGTGTATTTGTATATTGGGTTCCACGTATCTTCGTTTTCATGATTATATCCCTTTTGTTTTTGTTGTGACAAAAGAAATATAACTTTTTTGGTACTTTTTAATCTTATTTAGTAAATACTGGTATTTTAAATTTGATTATCATCTTATATTACTATTATTAAAGTTTTTTTTTTTTTAATGACAAGAGAAACCCGTAACAACTATTTAATGGTGTATATTGGAAAAACTTGACTTCTTATAATAGCCTGCATACCATACAGAAGAGTAGTAACACTAAAAAAAAAGTACCGTGTGATAAGCTCGACCAAAATTATGTTGACAAATATCAAACTCAATACTGGTATGAGAATCATCAGCATGTCAAATATCTTTATCATTGTACCATTATCACATTAAAAAAAAAGGCTAACTTACACTAATTTTGTAAAAACATAATAATTGACGGATTTAAAATAAAAGTTATCCAATAAATAAAGGATTAGATAAATGAAAATCAAATTTTTAGTCCCTCAATTATTTAAAATATTGTACTATACAATATTTTGGTCAAAAGTACCCTTACCGTTATAACTTCGGTTATCTTTTCCAACTATTTTTACTATGCACATACATCTATCCACCGTATATTTTCTTATCTTCTTTAATGGTAATAATATATAGACATTATATATTATAGTACTATATAAGTTATTTCTTAAAATATAAATGTTAAATTTATAAAAGTTATTATTATTATTATTATTATTATTATTATTATTATTAAGCTGGAGGGTGTGTTTGAGTGGAAGGGATTCATTCATCCTTAACCAAAGGTCAAGGGTTTGATTCTTGACTTTGGGAATGGAACAGCCTTAAATCCCCAGGCTTTCACCCAAAAGATGTGCCTACAATTCCCCAGGCTTTCACCCAAAAGATGTGCCTACAATTCAGTGAGGGGATAGAAACCCTGGGTATACCTAAAAATTATTATTATAAATCTAAAATTTTAATATACATTATTAATATTGAGCATCTATTTTTGCGCATCACACATATAAAATACTAGTTTCTTGAGTAATAAATCCAATTCCTTATTAGGTCATTTAATTGTTTAACAAGTTAAAAATTAAATTTATTCTCTTACCAGGACTATGTGGTCTAATGGTATCGAGCAGATACTACATTGTAATAGAGCTAGTAGCCATTCAAAACAAAAAAAAAAAAAAAAAAAAAATCATTCTCTTGATTAAATGAAATGACAAGTTTCAATTGCAGCTATAAAACTCTAAATATAAATAAAGTTTGAACTTTAAGTTATTTATTAGAATGAATTTACAACATATTTTACAATTAAATGATAACATTTGTAAAAATTAACTAAATATATATGTCAAGTACCTTGTGCTCATATGACATGTAGTGACTTTTCCGAGGTCATGAGATCGAGTTTCAGTACTATTAAAAAAAATTTAAATATTATTAAAAGATTAAAAAGTGTGAATTTTCTCATTAAATAATGAATGCACCAAGTTGAGGGTGGGACTAGCTAGATGTAATGAATGCACCAAGTTGGGGGTGGGACTAGCTATATGTTGAACACAAGCAATAAGGATTTTTTTTTTGAATGCTACAGAGTTTATTACAATGTAGTATTTTGTTTATAAATTACAACCAAAGTGCCATTAGACCACAATATTTTGACGACAAGTAATAAAGACTTAAGACATTTATATTCACTTAAAAAACAAACCCTAATTGAATAATTAAAGATTATATATGTATCAATGTATTACGACAGAGTATCTTTTAAATTATACTGTGTTTTTTTTTTTTTTAATTAAATGATCAAAAGTAAATAATTATATATATAATATATATATTTGCCAGATTTTTTAAAAGTTTTTGATAGTTGACCCTTTGTAAGCTTTCCACTATATATTTTGGAGACACTTGTGATATACTGAGACACTGAGCTGTACTTCATGTGCCTACTTTTGTTGGGGAATATCATGTAGGACATTGGACACTGGACATTGGATTTCATATATATATATATATATATATATATATATATATATATATATATAATTTAAGTAGTTTCTTATCTTTAATTTGTCGAATTATATTATGAACCTGTTCCCAGGTTCATGAAAAGGTAAACGACGCGACTTAATACCAAACTCTACATTTCTGTGCACAAATAGTCCAATTCAATCCCAAACCTCTTATGTTCATGGCAAGAATCGAATACCCATCATGTGGTTAGAAGCAAGCCATCGGCTGTGGGCTACCCTCCGCCGGGACAACTTGCAAATTACAGGACCATGGCTCCTTGTCGGGGACTTCAATATGGTTGTGGACAAAAGTATTTCACACTTTGCAGGTCTAGGGATAAAGAGATGACAACATTGAAATTACTGAATTGTCTATCTATTTAACACGAAATGGACGGAATAACAAACGGATGACTAAATTAAGAAGAAACATAAAATTCTGAGACTACATTAGATTACCAAAATTGTTTAGGACGAATTTGAGAAAAATCATTATAGTCGATGACCATTTTAAGTATTAACTCGTTATAAAAATGAAAAGTTCTTACCTTTGTTCTTGTTCACAATTTTTCACTTAGGAACCAATTAAATTATTTTTACATGTGAAAAACTATTATATCCTAAAATCATATAAAATTGTTAATGTTAAAAAACATGTGCTTGTTTGGCTTGTAACTTATTATGTCTTATCTATTAGACTATTAAAAAAAGTTATAAGTTGGATTGAATATATTTTCTTTTAGACGTACTACATCGGTATATGTATTGCAATGAATTTGGCTAATCCTATCAGGCTATCGAGTCTCGGTCATACTCTATTTGGAAACCATTTGCCAAAGACATATGCATAGGTCCGAACTTTCAGTCCTATGCTTAAGCCACTCAGGTTTAATTTGAAGCACATTTGAAAGTTATATTTTGAAAATTAAAGATTAGACATTTTAATAAAAGTTTTATTTTTCAAAATTAGCCTCTTTTTTTTTTTTTTTGCCAACTATGAATTACCATGTAGTGTGATGGCATCTTGGATTACCCATCCAAATGTTTGGATGGTTATAGGTTCAAACCTCGGTGATGGGGGCTTAGATTCTTTAGCTGAAAATGTTTGAGAATTATATATTTTTTGAAAATCTCTTTTATATAATTCTTTTATGAACAGAGACTGCATTGTGACAGAAGCAGTGGTACATTAAAAAAAATAAAAACTTCTTTTAAAATAAACACAATATGACTTAAGATTGGACACTCCAAAAAGTAATAGAGCAAGAGATAGGTGCTAATTAATTAATTAGTATTCCTCATGAAATTTGGGCTTCAATGATTCGGAAGCCCAAGCCCAAATTTTAATAGGCATAGTACGAAGCATTGAAAAGAGTTGTGCTCACGATTTTTGGGCCAATCTTTTGTGAAATGGACAATATGATTTTATTTTAGATACTAAGGGCCTAAGGTTGGTAGGATTGGTTGGGATGGTAACGGATCAAGTATTCGACTTTTCTAAATTATAATAGAATGGTTTTCCTAGTAGCTAATGACTCAATCAGGTAAAATTATCAAAGTTTATGACATAATTAAATACAAAAAGACATTTACAAAGCAAAGAATACATATTGCAACTTTTAAAGGCGACTAAAATGGCTAATTGTAAATAATTTATGGATCAAAAATATTTTTTTCCAATATATAAAATAAGAGGTATTTTTAGGTGTCAGCTCCTTGTGCGCAGTAACCAAAGGTTTAGTCTCCATGGTTCATATTTAGTTGAGTTACCATGATTTACATCTTCCCAGATGCTCTGTCGGGTCGAGGTGTAGGGGACACTTAGGATTGGGATTCAACCTTTTAGAAGAATGTATATATATATATATATATATATATATATATATATATATATATATATATATATATATATATATATATATATATATATATATATATATATATATATATATATTTATTGTTTGGGGGCATTGTTAACACATATGCCAATAATAGTACGCACAACTAAGTATATATAGTTAGTTATACTAGATATTATTGCCAATTGGCACCCCAACAAAATCTTGTAAAATAATTTTTCGTAAATAGATAATTTTATTATCAATTAAAACTTTTAATTGAAATAAATGCATACTTAATATTTAACACAAAAAAAAAAAGGTTTGGAAAAGGAACATAATATGGTAGATTACTATCATAATGAGATATATACTTAGTTGTGACTAGTATAATGAGAGAACTAGGAATCAATAAGAGGCGTCTATTTAGAAATATCTAATGGATATAAAGAAATTAGAGGAAAAAAAATGTAATGACATTTTTGTAATAATAACTCAAATTCCAAAGTGCAACTGGTATAACATATAAAGTGTAACTTTTAATGCTATAGAGTACAACTAAGCAAAATTACAAAGTGCATTTGTTGCAACACGATGTCATTTTGTAAATAACTCAAATTTTAAAGTGTAACTATCAACACTATAGAATGTAACTAAACAAAGTTACAAAATACATTTGCTCATTGCACTTATACATATGATAGGTACATTTTATGGTGTTATTAGTTGCACTCTGAGTGATTCCTAATTTTCTCAAGTCATAGTGTGTGTATGATTCAAATGAGAATATAATCTTCTTAAGTGAGGACTAATTCAAATTTTCACATAACCCAAAAGGCCAAAAGGGCTTTGTTGGGGGTTATAGAAAATACCTTCAACATGACGGACCAATAGTGAAAAACTTATTCAATTTCTATGAGACTTGCAAAATGGCCCAAACCAACAACAGTTGGTGACAAGATATGCATGCTCTAGACACATGACACTGGTAGATGATCACCACACCAACGCAATAGGAATGTCATTTCAAATTGTGGAGTGGTATTTAAATTGTAATATGGTTAAATCTCTACTCATAAGTTATGAGTTAGTTTTTGTGGAGGAGTTGGAGTTTTTTTACTTGAGTGCAGCATCCTTTGATGCCCTGGCCTTGTTGAGAGGTCGGAATGTAGTAAGAAAAGACTACCTGTAAGAGAGTTACTTGGTACTTGATAAGGTTCAAAGAGAACCAAGAAGTGTCCAGAGTAAAAACTATCCAGAGTGAAGTCGTTCACTCATCCAAAGTCGGCCTAGCAGAGGGAGTGACCTAGGAAAGGACTACCTAGTGCTTGATAAAATCCGGAGTGAAATCATCCAAAGGGGAAATAAACTACCTGGTGCCAACAAAAAGTCTAGAGTGAGCCGTTTAGAGTAAACTGTTATAGATGTTAGCTTCTCAAGGGATGAGCAATAATACAATTCTGCACAACTCCAAAAGTAATTGTGGAGTGATACTTAAGTTGGGGACAAATCTCTACTCATGAGCTAGCTTTTGTAGCTGGTGAAGTTAGGGTTTAGCTTGAATGTTGTATCACAGATATTCAACAAGTGCTCATATCACTGCTGAAAATTTCGAAATTATAGAATTTCCGACCACGTGAAAGTGATCTTATATCAAGTCGAAAGTAAAAAGTGGTCGGAAATAGCAACAAAGGTTTTTCCGGATACCAAAAGTGATCGGAACAAGACTTTTGACTTGATTTAAAATCATTTTCAAGTGGTCAGAAATTCCATAATTTCCAGCAGTGATATATTGGCTTAAAATAGAGAAACTTTTAGAAAGGCATGTAACTACATTAATTGAGTATTTAATTCTAACGTCCCAATATAAAACTCAACAAGTTCATAAAATGGCAATTGTTGTGTCATATATTGAATGTATGTTGTTAAATGAAACTATAGTTTAATTATAATGATATTTTGGTAGTGTTGTAATGAAAGTAGAATGTGTATAAAATGAAAATATTGTTAAATGAAATTGTAGTTTAATTATAACGATACTTTGTTGGTGTTGAAATGAAACTAGAATGTGTATAAAATGAAAATTGAATAGCAAATCTCACATATTGAGTGTATAATGTCAAATGAAACGGTAGTTGAATAATAATGATAATTTAGCGATGTTGTAATGAAACTATATTATGTATAAAATGTAACTGAATCTGTATATATATATATTGCTAAATTAAATTGTAGTTGAATTAGGATGATATTGTAGTAATGAAATTGTAGTTGAATTAGAATGATATTGTAGTAGTGCTCTAATGAAACTATAGTATGTATAAAATGAAATGCTCTAATGAAACTATAGTATGTATAAAATAAAACTGAATAATGAAAAAGGTTGCTACATTGACCATAATTGAATTTGTCATCTACCATTATTAACTGAAAAGTTTAAAACTACATCGTTTTGACTTGGTCCATGTTGACCCTCCGCAGTCCACAATAAAATTTGCCAATACACCAAATATATCAAAATTATTTATTTATGGAAAGGGGGTCAAATAGACTCCTAAACATTACTCAAGAAATCAATTAGGTGTTTAAACTTTCAAATGTTACAATTAAGCTCTTAAACATACTATTCTAGTGCATTGAGACCCAAAAGCCAATTGATAACTTATAATTACAAGTCACTAGAGTTTCGACGAACCTCTAACAAAATTCTGACCATATTTCAGCAAAAAATAATGACGAAACAGTTGCCGATGTTGTTTAGTTGCCTTCGCCTTCTCCAGCGAAGGAGAAGGCAGACCAACTAGTTTGGCATGCCTTCTCCAGTTGCTAGAGAAGGCGACCAAATGGGTCACCTTCTCCTTCTCTTTCACAGGAGGGTCGCCTTTCCTTCGCTGGGGAAGGCAGACCAAACCAGATGGTCTACTTTCTCCTTTGCTGGAGAAGGCTACCAAACGATACAGGCGACCATTTCGTCAGTGTTTTTTGCCGAAAGTCAGAATTTTGTCGGAGGTTCGCCGGAATCTTAATACTGTAATTTCAAGTCACCAATTGATTTTTGGATCTCATTATTCTAAAATAATATGTTTAAAAAATTAATTACAACTTTTAAAACTTTATGAGGCTAATTGACTTCTTAAATAATGTTCAGAAATTTATTTCATGATTTTTCTTTTATTTATTTATTATATAAATATTTTCAATGATTATTTACTATTCTTTTATGTCGAACTCACTGGTAATTTTATAAATACACAAATACCCCTACTTTAAACGTCATCATTTAGTTAGATACTATCATTTTTCCAAACTCTCAGTCACCGTCCTCCCAAACAAAACCTAAGCTAGTTGCGGCGGAAAAAACATAAGAATGGCCATGTCGGTCCCATCGTGTTCCCCTCGTTCTCATCCGCTATACTCAGATTTCATTCATCCACGCCATATGAATCATTCAATTTTCTGCAAATAATTCATTTCATTTTTTTCTTATTTATAAATAAATAAAAGAAAATTGGAGAGAAAGAGAGATATAACATATTCACATTCATTATATTCATTTTACTACAATTTTGAGGCAACAAAAATGTTTTTTTTTTCCAACCTAAAACTCAAACAAGGAAAACAAAACTTATTAAGAGGAGGAAGAAGATGAGCTCTCCACTATCTTGTCGGGCTGAGATGTGGGACCCCCGAAACGAGAGATTTTGTCTTTTGTGAAGCTCAGAAGTAATCAAGATTCGGGTCTTCGGGCTCGGGCTTTTCGTTCAAGTCGAGCTTCGCCTGAAGCCGGCAAGCCGTCAACGGTGGCGGCGGCGGCGGCGGCGGCGGTTGTTCCTGGACGGCGCCGCCACGCAGGGAGGTCTGAGTTGCGTCAACGCTGGCACCCACTTCGATTGCCTTCTTACGGATCGAATCCGCCGATAAGTCGTTAAGCCCCCCGGCGGCGTCGCCGGCCAACAGCTCGGGGAAATTGAGCCGGGCCGACGGGCCGCGGAGGTAGTAGACGGCGGTGTCGTAGGCCCTCGCCGCCGCGAGCGGCGTCGAGTAAGAGCCTAACCATATCCTCGACCGCTTGTTTGGCTCCCGGATTTCCGCGACCCATTTCCCCCACTTCCGCATCCGAATTCCTTTGTAGGGTCTCTCCTTCTTTCTCTTCCCGGAGCAACACCCACCGTCGTCTCCGCCGCCTTGGCCCTCCATCACTCTCTCTCTCTAAACTCTTATATGTATGTATGTATATATATAAGGGGCCTGTAAATAATTTGATTACAAATCCTTCATGGGGGAATCATGGAGAGAGAGAAGAATAGCCATAGCCATCCAAAAGCTGGGTTGGAAAAGAAAACTTTGAATATTTATAGTACACGATAAAACAAAATCTTAAAGCACCGACACAGCGCCCTATTCTTGCTGGACTACATTCTAAATTCTAAATTATTCACTATATTCAATCATCAATTCAATTCAAATTCTTAACAAATATGCACCTAATCTTTCATTTATGAAAAACCGAACAATTAGTATTCAAAAATACATACTTTCAAAAAAAAAGTATTCAAAAATACATTTTAGGTAAAAGAAATTCATATAACTAAAAATGTAAAATTAGTTTATAAATTGCTTATAAATGTCAATTTAAATAAAGAAAATCAATAAACAATTTTAAAAGAAATCAAATTATGAATTTTTTGATTATCAAACTAGTTAAGAATTTTAGACAGATAGATGTCAGCTGCTAGCTAGCCTAAATCACGGAAGAACAAATGTATAAATATTAATAAATAAATAAATAAATAAAAAATGGAGAATCGGTAACAAAATCTATATTGCATTGTGTATTGAAATTTGTAAACTTTTTACAATCCCTTTTTCAAGGTTTATATACAAGTATAGAGCATACATTGAATGTCTTTGACTAAATTAAAAAAAAAAAAAAAAAAAAAAAAAAAAAAAAAAAAAAAAAAACTAGATTCCTAAATATTCGATACATAACTAGGAGTAAAATTTACAATATAAATATTTATAGATTTAACTTATACTATAACACCAATATATAATTTATATTTAATATTTATATTGTGTGATTATAATATTAGCGAACATTTATTTTGTGGATCGGCAACAATGGCATTTTATATAATATTGAAATGATTTGCATTAGTATCTAATTGTATTTGGTACTATTAGAAGTCATTTCCAACAACACGAAGTATAATCATAGATTGTATCTAGTATTGTGATTTTTTCAATAATATCATTTACCATTAGAAACTATTTATAATAATACCAAGTTTAATAATGTATTGTAATAGAATGTCATAAGTTCGAGTTTCATCACAATTAAGAATGGTGACATAATTATGTTGAGCAAAAAACCTTGTGTTAAGGTCAAAAAATAGAACTTATGTGCAATCTGGAGTGAACTCGTCTTGTGATGACCCTAGCCGGCAAGGAGGTAGACCAATAACAACTCACAAAAATATTAATATCAACATTAAATTTTTATTAATTGACTAAATTTAATCCATATATTACTCGACATGCATGATAAAATTTGATGGAAGCATCAAACTTTATTCAAGTGTCACAATTCAATTGATAGACAAAAGATTTGGTCGAATTATTAATTAATTTGCCACTTCTTAGTGTTTTTTTTTTCTTCTTTTGTTCATAGAAATTTTAATTGGACTGAAAGGTCGGTCGGTTAGTAGGTGGACGGATGGATAAATAAATAAGGCTGCAAATCATTATTATGACTATATAAAATTAAATGCACGGCCATCATTCTACGTATACTTTTGCACAAGATTATTAGGTTTGTTCAAATTTTAAAAAGTTGATTTTATTTTAGTTAAAGTCTTCGAGTTCAAATTTAGATCAGATAATATCAGTAATATTAACAAAACTAAATGGTTGAGTCCTTTTAAGTGGAGACTCCAAAATTAATAGACTACAATACATAATATATATGTAGTGTGTTCATATTTGAAATTTAATTTAGTTATTATTTAAGAGCTTTTTAATTGATAGGGTGTATTAGATTTGTAAAGCCAACATACCATCGTTCACACTCCATGGGTATACTAGCTTTGAGAATTAGTTTATTAATTCATTAACCTACTAATTACTTTAAGTATGTAAATATAAAGAATTTATCTCCTCACTTAAAAAGAATATAAAATTACTTTAATCCAACTAAAATCGTTAGACTACTACTAAAAGAGGTGCATATATATTCTATTCAGACTTTTTACTCCATTTTGTATTTCATGTTGACGTGACATACTTTGATTTATCAAAAAAAAAAAAATATATTGGCCATAATTTTCATTAATTTGTTTTATGTTTATGCACTAAAGTTCCAACAAATGGCTAGAGTTTACTTTCTTGCAGTACACTTATCATTTTTTCAAGAAATAAATAGGCTGAAGTCTATAAATCCACTTTGACTTTTTAGTAAAGTTGTACCTTCTCCAAATATTATTAATTGCATGAAAATAATTGTTAGATTAGGTGCATTTGGTCATGCAACTATGAAATTAGTCAATGCTAATAAGTGCAACAGTGCAACCCATTTGAGAGGTCAATGTCATAATTACCGAAATTTCTTAATTATTAATACTAGTATTTGCACCCGTGCGATGCACGGAATGGATTTGTTGTAATATATTAAGAATATATGAATCGATATATAATTATTTAAATTAGAACATCAAATATTATATAGTGCAATTAAAGATATTGTTTGGATCGTTTATATATTTTGATGTTATCATTGCTTGAAATTGTGTAAATAATTGCTCAAATTAATAGCTAATGTCTAGATGTACGCATACGGTGCTATAACTTTAGAAGATTTTATTTATCATTATTTAGTATTTTCATAAATTAGGCAAATGTCCTCGTTCTCTAACAACTCAGTTATAGAAATGAATTGGTATCTTTATTCATTTGTATGGAAGATATATTTTTTTGTCTATATATATATATATATATATATATATATATATATATATATATATATATATATATATATATATATATATATATATATATATATATATATATGAATATATATAGCAATTCTTTCATTTAAAAAAAAAACTTAATATCACCGATTATATTTACACATTATTGAAATCTCTTTGTAGACGACATTGGTAGTGACAACACAATCTTGTTCATCTTCGTCTAGAGCTAACACCTTCAATCCATCAGGACGGGTTACTTGAGTTAAAATATATAATGGTAGAATATTACTCAATTAATTATCCTTTTATATTTTCAGTCAATTAGTGATATCAAATTCATTTTCAGCCAATTATTCATTTTTATTTTCAGTCAATTAGTCAATTAGAATATCAAATGCAGTGATATTTTTACCTAATTTTCGTTCCATTTTAATTAATGATGTAGATATTATTATTGAAATATTTTCGTTTCATTTTTAATTTACATTTACTATTGTTTAAAATATGCATTTACTATTGATAATGTAGAATATTATTATTGAAATATTTTCCTCTAATTTTTAATTTTCATTCCATTTTTAATTAAAATGCAATGATCTTATCATTTCTTTTTTTTTTTCAATTATGGATCATTTTTTATTTGCAGTCAGTTATTAATATTCATTTCCTTTTATATTTTCAGTCAATTAGTAATATTAGATTCATTTTCAGTCAATTTTTTTTTCCAGTTAATTAGTCAATTAGAATATAGATGTAGTGATATTTTAACCTAATTTTTGTTACATTTAATTTGATGATGTAGAATATTATTAATGAAATATTTTCGTTTCATTTTTAATTTATATGTACTATTTTTTTAAATATGCCTTTACTAATTGATGATGTAAAATATTATTATTGAAATATTTCTTTTCTACTTTTAATTTTCCTTTACTTCTTAAAAAAAAAAAAAAAAAAAAAAAAAAAAAAAACCTTTTAACTTCTCACTACTTAATGGGCAAACAATTATGTTTGTAATCATTTTCAAGAGCTCCTCTTTCCAAACATTTTCAATGTGAGATCAAAATGATTCGACATCATTCTTCTTATTTTTTTTTCTAATTTTAATATTATTTTGTCTATCGTTTTGTTTGGATGATGATGATGATGATTATTATTATTATTATTATTGTTGTTGTTGTTGTTGTTGTCGTTGTTATTATTATTATTATTATTATTATTATTATTATTATTATTATTATTATTATTATTATTATTATTGACGATTTAAAAAAAATTGAGATTGACAAATTCACCAAAATTTTAACAAATTCGTCATTTTAACAATTTATCTTTAATCAAAACACCAAAAATATTATTTAATAACTCAATAATTTAATCTAAACTGCTAAAAACTAAAACAACACATACATTTTGGATTAATCTTTCCCAACCCCCACTAATAATAAATAATAAATAATGAATAGATAAATAAAAACTAAAATAAAAAGACAAAGCTAAGGTTTCTTAAATAAGAACCTTTTGACTTCTCAATACTTGCAACATTGATGGACAAACAATTATGTTTGTACCTCAATATTGATGGGCAAACAATTATGTTTGTACCTCAATATTGATGGGCAAACAATTATGTTTGTATCTCTTAGAGCATCTTTATCAGTTGGGGATATTAGAGGATGTAAGAGTGAGTAGGAAAGAGAATAATGTGGGAGGGGACGGGAAAAAAATAAAAATTGGAAAATCAAAATTGATTTTTTTAAAAAATATATAAAAAAATAAGCATATCAGAGTAATTCATTTTCTCTATTGGTTTGCAGATGCTCTCCACCCCTTCTCTCTCTGCCACCATGGCGTTTTGACCTCAAAAGTAATGAATTCTCCCCCATTTCTACTCTGATATAGATTTTCTTATATAAAAGGAGCTCAAGAGCTCATCTTTTCAAACATTTTCAATGTGGGATCAAAATAATGACTTCATTTACAAAGGGAGCCCGTGGCTCCCCTTTGTCTTTTTTTTTTTTTTTTTTGTTAATTTTAGTTTTATTTTGTATATAGTTTTGTTTAGTTCACACTTATTATTATTATTATTATTATTATTATTATTATTATTATTATTATTATTATTATTATTATTATTATTATTATTATTATTATTCATGTTGTTGTTGTTCTTGTTGTTGTTGTCGTGTTGTTGTTGTAATTTGATTATTTGACGAATTCGACAAAATTTTAAGAAATTCGCATGTTTAACATTTTATATTTAATCAAAACACCAAAAATATTATTTAATAACTTAGCAATTTGCTCCAAACTGCTAAAAACTAAAAAATACATATACATTTTGGGTTAATCTTTCCCAAACCCCCTAATAAATTTAAAAAAAAAAATTAAAAAAAAAAAACTAAAATAAGAAGCCATTAAGATAAGGTTTATTAAATAAGAGCCTTTTGACTCGTTGGGCTTCAATAGGTTGAGAAAGTTGATATGAACAAATATTATATGTAACAGGGTCAATCGAATAGTTATGTTGTGGACACAATTCTATGTTAATAATTACTGAACTATATGTTCATAATTATAAGGCTATATATTCATAATCTGTGAACTTCATATTCATAATTATTGAACTCTATATTCACAATTACAAAACTATATGTTCACAATTACAAAACTATATGTTCATAATTATAAAGTTATATATTCATAATTTTTGAACTTCATATTCACAATTATTGAATCTCTATATTCATAATTACATGACTATATGTTCATAATTATGTTCACTACACGATGTTCATAATTATAGAACTATATATTCATAATTATGAACAATTTTGGAACCGTGTCTACCATGCAAGGTGGACACGGTTTCACGGCATAATTTGCCGGGTCAATAGTACTCAAAAATAAAATAAGAGCCTTTGGACTTCTAAATACTTGCCCACATTGATGGTCAAACAATTATGTTTGTATATATAGAGGAGCTCAAGAACACCTCTTTCCAAACATTTTCAATGTGGGATCAAAATGATCCAACATCATTTACAAAGGGAGCCACATGCTCCCTTTTGTTTTCTTCTTATTATTTTTAATTTTAATTTTATTTTGTATATCGTTTTATTTGGATGATGATGATGATGATTATTATTATTATTATTTGTAATTTTTTTTTTGAAAGTTACTGGCTCTATTACATTGTAGTATCTGTTCATATACTTTCTCAACCTACTGAAACACAAAGAACCAATAACGCCTCCACTGAGGCTCGAACTCATAATCTTCCAAATGGAAGTCCAACCCGGGTACCATTGGACCACATAGTCCTGGTAAATTATTATTTGTAATTTGATTATTGATAAATTCGCTAAAATTTTAATAAATTCGTCATTTTAACATTTTAACTTTAATCAAAACACCATAATATATTACATAATAACTCAGTAATTTGCTCCAAACTGCTAAAAACTAATACAACATATACATTTTGGGTTAATCTTCCACAACCCCCACTAATAATAAATAAATAAATAAATAAATAAAAACTAAAATAAGAAGACAAAGGTAAAGCTTTTTAAATAAGAACCTTTTGACTTCTCAATACTTGTCCACATTGATGGGCAAACAATTATGTTTATAAGAGGATCATTGCTCTTCTTATATAGAGGAGCTCTCTATTTTCAAACATTTTCAATGTGGGATCAAAATGATATCACATCATTTACCAAAGGAGCTGGTGGCTCGCCTTTGTCATTTTTTCTTTCTTTCTTTTTTTTGTTAATTTTAATTTTATTTTGTATATAGTTTTGTTTGGATTATTATTATTATTATTATTATTATTATTATTATTATTATTATTATTATTATTATTATTATTATTATTATTATTGTTATTGTTGTTGTTGTTGCCGTTGTTGTTGTTGTTATTATTATTGTTGTTGTTGTTATTGTAATTTGATTATTTGGCAAATTCGTCAAAATTTTAAGAAATTCGTCTGTTTAACATTTATATTTAATCAAAACACTAAAAATACTATTTAATAACTTAGCAATTTGCTCCAAACTACTAAAAACTAAAACAACTCATATACATTTTGGGTTAATATTTCTCAAACCCCCTAATAAATTAAAAAAAAAATTAAAAAAAAAAACTAAAATAAGAAGCCATTAAGATAAGATTTCTTAAATAAGAGCCTTTTGACACGTTGGGCTTCAATAGGTTGAAAAAGTTTACATGTAACAGGGTCAATCGAATAGTTATGCTGTGGAACTGTGTCCACCTTGCAAGGTGGACATAGTTCTATGTTTATAATTACTGAACTATATGTTCATTATTATAAAGCTATATATTCATAAATTTTGAACTTCATATTCATAAGTATTGAACTCTATATTCATAATTACAGAACTCTATGTTCATAGTTACTGAACTATATGTTCATAATTATAAAGATATATGCATAATTTTTTAACTTCATATTAACAATTATTGAATCTCTATATTCATAATTACATAACTATATGTTCATAATTATGTTCACAACACTATGTTCATAATTATAGAACTATATGTTTATAATTTTTGAACTATATATTCATAATTATGAACAATTTTTTGAACCGTGCCTACCTTGCAAGGTGGACACAGATCCACAGCATAATTTGTCAGGTCAATAGTACTAAAATAAAAAATAATAATAAAAAAAACCTTTGGACTTCTCAATACTTGCCAACATTGATGGGCAAGCAATTATATGTTTGTAAATGTTCATCTTATATAGAGGAGCTTAAGAGCTCCTCTTTCCAAACATTTTCAATGTGGATATCAAAATGATCCCACATCATTTACAAAGGGGAGCCACCTTTGTCTTCTTCGTATTTTTTTTAATTTTAATTTTATTTTGTATATAGTTTTGTATGAATTATTGTTGTTGTTGTTGTTGTTGTTGTTATTGTTATTATTATTATTATTATTGTTGTTGTTGTTGTTATTGTTATTGTTTTATTTTAATTTTAATTTTATTTTATTATTATTACATTATTACATAGGATTTTTATTATTCTTGAACAATAATATTATCAATTATGTTATAGAATATAATACCATACATAATATTACCAATTATCCAAGATTACAAATTAATAGATTTTATTTAATTTCCATTTGACATTTACTTACCAAATAAGCTTTACTACAAAAGTTTGGGCGGGAAAATGAAATAGGATGATTTTGGTTTTTTTTTTTTTTTTTTTTTTTTTTTTTGAAAAGGGAATTTTGTTTTTTATATAATAATAATAATAATAATAATAATAATAATAATAATAATAATAATAATAATAATAATAATAAATAGATTAATTATTACCCTAATATTTAATTTATAATTCTGACTTCAAAATTTTTATTATTATTATTATTAACATTAACATTTGATTAGTTTTATAAAAAAATGTAAATTATAAAATTTGTATGAATAAATTTAAACTCTAATACGACGCATTTTCTTATATGATTGTATAATTCATTGTATATACATATAATATTTATTAATATGTATATAGGAAAGTTCAATAATATAATTTCATTAATTATAATTTATATTGATAGATTTATAATTACAAAATTACATTTAAAATTTTTAAAAAGTAGCATTTAAATTTTGCATGATTATTATAGTGCATAAGTGTATGTATGTATATTTTAAAAATTAGAAATATACATGTTTTGTTAATTTAATAATTTCATTTCTTTAAATATATTTCATATTTTATTAATTGTAATTTAATGAAATTTTCACAAATATTTCTATGGAAGAAATCTTATATTTCTCAATTTCATTAATTATATTAATTATAATTAACAAATATTGTGGCAATTATCATAATAATTTCATGGGAAAATGACACTTTTTCCCCCTGAGTTATATACTTATAGCACTTTTTTCCCCTCAATTATTTAGGTAAGCACATTAGCCCCTTCAATTATTCTAAAAGTGGTTGTTTTTCCCCCTAATATATTAAATTGACATTTATACCCTTAAAATAAACATTTTATTTATTTTACTTCTCCAACAAATTATTGCGTATACGTAGGGATGACTACGATTCGGTTCGAACTAAATCGGACACTATAGCAATCGAATTAAAAGTTTCCGGTTATGATTAAGATCTAGAACCCAATATTTGAATTTCAATTTATTAAAATTATGAATCAAAAAAATTGGATCCTGAACCGTGAACTGGCGGTTCCGGACCCGATTCGCGATTTTGAACCGTTTTTATTTTAAAATTTTATTTTTATTTTAAAAATAGTCTAAATTTAACAATAAATGTATTTTATTTTTTCAATTCGGAACATGAACCGTCCGTTCTGGTTCACGATTTTAATAAACTCTAAATATCGAGTTTCGATTCTAAATTGTAATTGGAATATTTTGGTTTGGTTGCTATAGTGGCTATTTGGTTTGAACCAAATTATGATCATAATTTGTTGGAGAAGAAAAATAAATAAAATATTTATTTTAGGGAAAATGGCACTTTTTACCCCTGAGTTATATACTTATAGCACTTTTTCCCCCTCAATTATTTAGGTAAGCACATTAGCCCCCTCAGTTATTCTAAAAGTGGTGTTTTTTCCCCCCTGATATATTCAATTGACATTTATACCCTTAAAGTAAATATTTTATTTATTTTACTTCTCCAACAAATTATTGCGTATACGTAGGGATGACCACGGTTCGGTTTGAATTGAACCGGATACTATAGCAATCGAATTAATAGTTTTCGGTTATAATTAAGATCTAGAATCCAATATTTAAATGTCAATTTATTAAAATTATGTATCAAAAAAATTGAATCTTGAACCATGAACCGGCGGTTCTGGATCCGATTCGCGATTTTGAACGGTCTTTATTTTAAAATTTTATTTTTTATTTTAAAATAGTATAAATTCAACAATATATGTATTTTATTTTTTCAGTTCGGAACATGAACCGTCCGTTCTGGTTCACGATTTTAATAAACTCTAAATATCGGATTTCGATTCTAAATTGTAATTGGAATATTTCGGTTTGGTTGCTATAGTGTTTGTTTGGTTTGAACCAAATTATGGTCATAATTTGTTGGAGACAAAAAATAAATTAAATATTTAGTTGAAGGGTAAATATGTCCATTTAACATTTCAGGGGGGAAAACAGCCACTTCAATAATTTAGGGGGCAAAAATGCTATAGGTATATAACTTAGGGGGAAAAAGTGTCATTTTCCCTTTATTTTAAGGGTAAATATGTCCATTTAACATTTTAGGGGGAAAAACAGCCACTTGAGTAATTGAGGAGGAAAAAGTGCTATAAGTATATAACTCAGGGGAAAAAAGTGTCATTTTCCCTAATTTTATTAATTATATTAATTATAATTACCAAATATTGTGGCAATTACCATAATAATTCATTAATTATATTAATTATAATTACCAAATATTGTGACAATTACCATAATAAATTCATTAATTATAATATTTGTTCTAATCTCTTCTAATATTTAAATACATTACCATAATAATTACCCAAAAGAATGAAAGAAAAATTATAATCAGAATAATTACCTTTAATAAAAATAAGAAAATTATATTCAAAACTCTAATATTTAAATACATTACCATAATAATTACACAAAAGAATGAAAGAAAAATCATCAGAATAATTACCTTTAATAAAAATAAGGAAATTATATTAAAAATTAATTATATATTACGGTAAGTATAATTTATTTCATGTCAATAATATTATACATTAAGTATAAAAATATATATGTATATAAATTGCCATAATAATTACACCGAAAAAGGTAACAATATATATTAGGCAATAATATTAATAATTTTAATTATTAAGTCAAGTATAATTTAGGTTGTACTAATAATATTATACATTAAGTATATATATATATATATATATATATATATATATATATATATATATATATATATATATATATATATATATATACACACACACACACTTTTAATTTTATATTGATAACCATAGTCTATGTATATATTTTAAGAAAATATTCATTATTAAAAAGGGGGTATAATTTAAAAAGTAAATTATTAATTAGATTACCTAATATAATTGTCTTACTAATTGATTCCATGCTACTATATATAATTCATATATTTTAAAATTTTTTAAATCTAAATACATATTAATTGCCTTAATAATTAAGATAATTGTTAGTCAATCAATATTCAATAGTACTAAAAGTATTATTTTGAATTTTTATACATAAGATATAATATTACTAAACTGAAATAATTAAAAATAATGTGTCCATATTACAAAATAAATTATATTTGTCTTAATAATCATATTTTTAATACTACTGACTCTATTGCATTGTATTAATATAAATTTATAATAATCATTTATTAATATAAATTTACAATTATAAATTTGTATAAGGAAATCATAGAAACTTCTGGTAAAAAAAAAAAGTTCTCCATTTCCTTTTTCTCTTTCCTCACTCTCACATTCCCACTCTCTTTAGAAAAAGACAAAGTAGGATGAGAAATGGCCTCTATCTACAACGTCTTCACCCCTCAATTCGATTTAACTTTTGCTTGATTGCTGTTTTGCCCAACGAACTACTTAAACCCTTAATGCTGCTAGTTAAAAAAAAAAACATAGAAACTTGAATGACATGTACAAATCTCGAAGTCAACACACTAACTCTAAGTTTCATAAAATCTAACAAAATTATCAAAATCACCGTCGTTATCATCCTCGATCGCATCTCTACGCTCTTCCATAAAAACTAAACCATTAGGGTTTTGTTACCAAGCCTCTTCCTCCTCAATTTCTTTTTGTTGAACGCCATTCACAGTAGGCTAGAGGTCCTGCTTTTTAATTAGGTACACAAAAAATCACAATAAATTGATGAAAACAACCAATCCAACATCTAGAGTGCAACACTTTGATCTCAAGGTATTTAAAAAAAAAATGTCAAAATCAAATAACATATACCCCAAATATACATACATTTACACCAGTAACTAAACATACATTTGGACACACTGTAACAACATATCATGATATATAAACCCCTAACAAATCGAAATAAAGATGAAAACGTGAACATAGTTTACACCTATCGGAATCATAATATTACCTTGAAATGAACTATGAGATCTGAGCCCCTAGCTTTGCAGACTGCATTCAGAAACAACCATATAAAACTTAGAAATCAAGGGTGTGTTTGGAAACCCGGAAAATGACTTCTGGAAGTCATTTTCCGAGTTTTTGGTGTTTGGCTAGGCAAAGAAAAGGAAAGTCAAAAGAAAATGGCATGCAGTCAATGGAAAATAACTCATCTTTTCCGGAAAATGACTTCCCCTTTTTTTTTTGGGGAAGTCATTTTCCACTCTTCCTTCAAACTGCAACATCTTCTCCATTTCCTTGAATAGTTGGTCTGATTTTCGCCTCTTCCACCGTCACTTCTTTTTCATCTTCTTCCACGTCTGATTTCTGTTCTGGATTTTCCGCGTTGCCTTCCTCCTTCAACAACATTCACACAACACCATCTCTTCTGGTTTCTGGCCGGAAACCAGAGAGCTTTTCTCTGGTTTCCGGCCGCGGAAACCAGAGAGAAGCTCTCTGGTTTCCGGTCGCGGAAACCAGAGTTTCCGCCTTTCTGGCCGGAAGCCAGAGAGAACGGCGGAAACCAGAGAGTTTTGTACTCTCTGGTTTCCGTCGTTTTTTTTTTTTTTTTTAATTTTTTAATAAATAATATTATTTGATTTTATAAATAAATATTATTATTTATAATATTATTATAAATTTTATATATTTTAAATAAAATAATTAATTATATAAAATGTTTAATTATACAATTCTACACCATTTCCAGAAAATGAGCCAAACACCAAAATACAATTTTCCATTTTGCAGCCAAACACCGGAAAGGAAAAATGACTTTTGGAAAATGACTCATTTTCCAGAAGTCATTTTCCTGCTTTCCAAACGGACCCCAAATGAAATCATGAACCGGAGAACAATATAGAGTGCAAATGAAAGTATAATTTGCATGAGGTGGAAAATACTAATTCAAAAGGAAAGTATAATAATTTGTAATTAATGAAATAACATTATTATTATTATTATTATTATTATTATTATTATTATTATTATTATTATTATTATTATTATTATTATTATTATTATTATTATTATTATTATTATTATTATTATTATTATTATTATTATTATTATTATTATTATTATCATACTCTATAATCACTCTCCACTTAATAATGGTGTATGCAAGTGAGGTTTTACCTACAAAATTGACCTCGATTGCTAGCCAGGCCAGCTTCCTCGTGAGGCTTTTACATAGAAACCATGTTGATTCTTCTTCTTCGTGACTAAATAATTCGACAGCGATATATATATATATATATATATATATATATATATATATATATATATATATATATATATATATATATATATATATATATATATATATATATATATATATATATATATATATACCAGGCGGAGTATTTACGTCCAAAAGAAAAACTTACCATGCATAATATATATTACCAATTATGCAATATTATCATTTAATAGATTTTAATTAATTTCCATTTTATATTTGCTTACCAAATAGGTTTTACTACAAAAGTTTGAACGGGAAAATGAAATAGGAGGATTTTACTTTTATATATATATAGATTGTAAGATGGACACATCTTCAATAGTTTATTGCAACTGACAGCTAATATTATATCTCATAATTTTTTTTATATTAAAGTTTGTTTAAATGTAACTTTATCTTATTAATTTATAATATGTATTATTTAATCTTAGAAAATAGCAATTTTAATCTTTCAATCATGTACGTAGTATAGTCTCCATTTATATTATGGACGAAAGTTCACATAACAATATAGACCATGTATTAAAACAACAAGACAGACCTTATACTCGTAAGGTACAGAATTTCATAACACAAAACACAAAAATCACAACACAAGACACATATTATAGCATTATGGACCTAACTGGATTGAAAAGATGAGGTACAGAATTCATATTCATAAGGTACAAAATTTCATAACACAAGACACATGCACATGTTATATATTTACTTATTTTTAAAATCTTATTTAGATACATAATTTGTGTTCATAGTCACAAAATTTCACAACACAAGACACAGAAATTCATAACATAAGTCACTATTACTAATTTGTTCCCGGTACAGAATTCACTATTAAGATACAAAATTTTATAAAACAAGATACAAAAAGGCACAACACAAAATACATGAACCAGAGTACATAGTGCATTGTGAACCTTGGTGTAAGGATTGTTATTGTGTAATAGTCATCTTTTATCCTTAGTTTTTCAGGTCATGGACTAATCTCATCTCCATTCGCGCACCCGACCAACCTAATTAAGGGGCAAAGTGCTAGCCAGATTGATTCTTCTATACGAGTATGGGTTCGAACTCTCAATTTCTCTTAAGGAATGAGAATGCACGGCTACTCACACCAACCAAGTTGATTTTTAATTTTTAGTGTTTAATTTAAAAAAAAAAAAGCATTTTACTTTCAACTCAAAATGTCTAAAATGCCTTGAAAAAAAAAAAAAAAAAAAAGTGAAGCAAATAACTTTTTTTTTTGTTTACCTAGCTAGCTTATGGTTAAGCAATTTAAACCTTTCCACTTAACGGCAAAAAAGAATCATAAGTCTACATAAATACAGTAACTTTTAGGAAATCGAAGTGTATAGTATGTAGGAGTGAAGAAAACAAAGGCAAGTTAATAATGAATCCTATTAATCAATAGTAGTTAGCATTATTAATCTTAAGACTCAGTCATAATTACTTTGAGTAACGGGAAATCATGTCATCGCTATTTAAAGTTATGTTCTAAGTAAAGCACGTTTAACTAAGGAAAATTTTATTTACACCACCTATTTTGCTATTTGCACTTCCTATATAATAGGTTAAATAATTTTATAGATGGTGCAAATACCAAAGTGTTATTTGACCACTATTAATAAATGTGGTCAAAGTAATATTTATTATTTTTATTTTTTTAACAATAAACATATTTGAAAAAAAAAAAAAAAAAAGGAGGAGGAGAATTATGCTGTGCATCCGTATGCACCATGCATCGGATGCAAAAACGACGTCGTTTTAATAAAACGTGCGTCTCCCCTTAAAAAAAAATCAGGTTCGATTCCCAGTAACAACATATGAACTAAAATTCCATAATCGATGAACTATAATTCCATAATCTAATCTATGAACTAAAAATTCTAGAATGAATGAACTAAAATTCCATAATCTATAAACTAAAATTTCAGAATCGATGAACTACAATTTCATAATCGATGAACTATAATTCCATAATCAATGAACTATAATTCCATAATCTATGAACTAAAATTCCAGAATGAATGAACAATATAATATTGTTGCTGTGAATCGAACCTGAACTTTTTTTAAATGGGAGACGCGCGTTTTTTAATAAAACGACGTCGTTTTGGCATCTGTATGCACCATGCATGGTGCATATGGATGCACAGCATAACGATTGGGAGATCCGTCACCTTCTCCGGTGAGAAGGCGACGGACTGCCTTCTCACCGGAGAAGGCGATGTTGCTTTTTTTTTTTTAAGAATTAAATTTTGAATTAATTTTGACCTAATAAATGCAGTTTTAATAGGGGTGGTGCAAATAGCATTTTGACCACCCATTAGGCTATTTGCACCACCTATATATTTATTATAAATTACAACTTTTTACATTTTCAATGATACTTTATACCATTTTTGGTCAAAGGGTGGTGCAAATAGCAATACCCTTAACTAACTGTTTAAACTGCAATTATTATATCGTGGATCATCGTTCATATTATAAGGTAAATCATAAATATAAAATTCATTTTTTAATACATTAAAAGTTTTTTTTTTTTTGAAAGTTCATTTGTATTGTAATAAAACTTCATTTTTAGATATACTACTTAAAATAAGTTTTTCATAAATTAAAAATGAGCATTTATCATGGTCCATGTTGCAGTGTGGACCATGGTCCACAATATATTTTACCCTTAAACTGTAATTATTATCTAAACGAGCGCTTTAAGTGAAGCATGTCTAGCTAACTGGCTCAAATTCTCGGTTGTCAATAGGCAGTTTTCACAGGAAGTCACCAAATTTTGAACTTTGTGATTACCAAGTCGATGCCTGACCAACTGGATTATTCCAACAGTAATAATTACTTATTGACAGTAACCATGTTTAATCACCCAATGAGGTAGCTCAAGTGACAAATGAATTCTCTCTGTGGGAAGAATTTGGAGATAATAACTCGAGTTCAATTCTCCCAAGTGATGATTTTCCCTAGACCAGCTCTTGTGCCTCTCGGAGCGAGCGTGAGTTAGTTAGGTGGACCCCAACAATAAAACGGACGGAGAAAGACATGAAACACGTTAGTGTTTACACCAAAAATTAATAATAATAACCATGATTAATTAACATGTGCAATAATCCATACAAATCCTCCACTATTTCTCAATATGTGTGTAGCTTAACGTAACACTCAAGAAACACAACATTTTCTCGTCGGCAATGAATTTTTTTGGAAAAAAACTTGATGGTGATGTATTTAATACGAATTTAATATTTCAATTCATTGACGATAAAGGCGATAAAGAGGAGAAAATGACAATAATGTTGAATATTATGTTTATCTTAATTACTTAGGTTTTTTTAAGCGTAATGCCCAAAAAAATTTGGAATTTAAACCCATGACCTTCTATTTGAGAAAGTCACTTCATGCCACTTGACCACAAGATCATTGACAAAATCATAATTACTTAATTGAAGAAGTAAAATAATTATTGATAACAAACTATTTTAACATATTAGAACTATACTGGTAAAAATTTTATATGAAACTTTATAAGAAAATGAACAATTTATTGCATGGTATTATAAATGTTTGGATGAATAAATCATAGTGATTGAACGCTTTATTACATATAATTTTTTCTTTTTTCTCCTTCATCATTCTTCGCTGGATAGTAGAGCAACAAAATTTCTTAGTCTTTAATTAAAAATCAATATTTATTTGCAGGGTAAGTGGAATGAACATATCTACAACTCTGATGTACTGTTCTTTGGCACTGTCATCTATATTTACTTTTACACTTTAGATAATCCAACTGGCCAAGGCTTGATGTTTTAGCTTCTTGTGCTTCCCAACAACAGACCAGGCTTCTTCTTCTTGTGTATATCAAGTTATTATCATTTCAATTCTTGACCCAAGATAAGTTTTTGTTTTTTTTTTTTAAAAAAAAAAAACAAACAAAAATCTTGTTAAGCCCACACTAGTCAAATTACATGCGAGTACTAATGACATTGTTTAACACCAAATAATATAACTAAACTAATCTTTATCTATCACCAACCCAAAATTTTCTTTTGGTTCAAGTAAAACCATGCAATAAACTGATTAGTTTTTTCGTTTTTAACATCCACAACCATTCTACCACCTAGCTAGTCACTAAGTTGGTATGAAGTTAGAGTTGAGGTTGAGCTTCTTGAGCTCAGAAGGGAACAATTTGGTGGAAACTATGCAGACAAATTATACTGTAGACCATTGCAGACGACAAATAAATATTTTCTTCAGTACAAAAAATGAGCATTCAATGTTTAAAAATATATATTTTTCACAGTTGATAATGTTAAATTCTATTTTGTTAAGCAATCTGTGAATTGCCCACATTGTTGCTAAGGAAGTTGTTTCTGTGTCAGATTGCGAAGGGGAAGTTGTTTCTGTGTCAAAGCGAAGAGTTTTTTGATACCCCTCCAAGTCTTCTTGCTGATTGTATTGCCGATGATTTAATGAATTAATCTTTTGCCTTCAAAAATAAACCTTATGTCAATGATTTATCTTACAATGATATAATGATTGAGATATAGTTTGGTATGAACTTGAAACTAGACAGACTTGATTTACTTCCTCGTAAATTTGAAGGGAGAGTCATAAAATTTATATGGTCCGACAAAATTAGAAAACCTAAGTGAAAAACAATCAAAACGCACTTGTGAATGTTACATGTGAGAAGTAAAAAGTAATCCCCACTAAATATGTAACATCAATGATTGGTTATGCACTCGTGGCATGGTACAAGGACGTAAATGCATGAGACAGAAGGCAGCAACAGCAGAAAATGCAGACTCAATATCTCAAAATATTTATTCCAGCACCAACTCTGTCCATTTCACATTTACTTCAATCTATAAGGCTATTACTTGGTGAGACAAATATATTTAACAACAAACACCAAACCGTACCCCCCACATTTTTCTACACATAATGCCTGTAGTAGAGAACATGTCATTTTCACGTCCAACGACTCCTCTTCCGTCCTTTCAACTCTCCAATCTTTACCTTCATTTGCGGGGCATGTCGGTGGCAAATCATGCAAATCTTTGGTTGGGCGTGCTTTATCTGGACTTCTTACTCCGCATTCCCATCCGTGATTTTGCATATCTCAACTTGTGTCAAGGAAAAACGAGGAAAGAAACGTAAAACATGAAAGATGAAATAGGGGGTTTAAGGGAGGGGCCGAGGGGACGGGGGAAGGTCAATCAATTATCAGCTTAGAATGCTAGCATAGGATACTCCAGTCGCATGCCCTCTCCAGGTGAGGAGTAAAGCATTGTACCCTGAAGATGACTCAGAGCTTCCATTGAACAAGCAGTATCCTGTAAGTTTAGCAGTATAGGGAATCCAAAGCAAATGATTTATGAGAAAACTTGAGTATAAAAGAAGCGGGGTATGTGTTGTGCTGGGGATGGCAACGGGTAGCTAAAATTCGGATACCCTACCCAATTATATAGGGTTTGGAATGGGTACAGGTTGTATATGTAGTTATATACTACCCAAGTTGTATTTAAGTTTGGGTAGCACATTATCCGAACTTGCTTATATATGTACTATTATACATATATATAATATAATATTAGATTATATTATGTGTCATATATATTCTTTCATTATATGTTATATAATAATAATGTTTTACACATACATATATAAGATAGATATTATTATAGTAGTGTATAACTGTGACAAATTAACATAAAAAATTGGTTTTGTAATATTCAGTTATGTATAATAGTGGATAAATGGATTAGCAATGAAAAAGTTATAAATATAAAATAATTATTCCATAAATTTGAAATGTTTTTGTTTATTTATGATAAAAGATTTTTAAATGGATTTTGAGACGGGTTTAGGTACCTGGCGGGTAGTGATAAATGGGGTTGGGTGGATAGGGGTAATGTTTAATTGGGTTTTGGGTGATATAAGTAATCGGGTTCGAGTAGCCTTGAATGGTTGGGTACCCAACCCACCGCCATCCCTAGGTGGGACATCAACAGTTAAAAGAATAACTACCTAGCAACATAGGAAACATAGAAAGAATAGGAACTCTTGTATAAGTAACGATGTTGGAACTTGGAAATGTACCTTAAAGTCAACAAAAGCAACAGGAGCTCCATAGGTGCTCTGCATCTTCAACTTTAAAAATCCACGGCATCTAATCAATGGAAACACAGTAAAAATTTCTTCCAATGTCAAAGGAAGATAAATTGGTTAAAACATTATGAAATTGCACAAGGGATTCCTTGAAACCTTGAGAACACTTGGGTGAGTTCTTGTTCCGAACAATTTGGCCCCAGATTAGCCACAAAGAGTGTCGGACATGGAGGAGCAGCACTCTGTTCAACACAAGGTCATGAAAAGTAGCTATTGAAATAGACATTACGTAGTTCAAATGTGCATTAACAAAAGTTAAATTGAGAATAAAAAGGACTACAAATGCAACACCAATGATCATTCAGAAAACGTAAAGTTGCCATACTGCAAGCTTGAAACGAAAGAGGTATGGTTTGCCAACTTCAGATTCTGAATGAAATGAACAAATTTTCTAGATTCTGAAACTAAAGTGTAATTTGTCAGGGGATATGAATCTTCGGTTACTTGTTTCTAGAAGATTATATTCTCTGCTAAGCATGTGTTTGCTCAACTCAACTTGAAACATAAATTACTTCCCATAGAGTGATGAAAATAGTAACAGAGATCTTAAGGTAAAATAGCACAATTTAAACACCCGAGGAAAAAAGGGAAAAAAAATCATATGGAAAATATTGAGAGATGTGGTAGCACAGTTTTGAAGATATCGATTATGAATACAATGGAAAGGAGACCTCACCTTGTTTGCATTGCCCTCGTTCATAGCTCTACCATCAAAATTTGCATAACTGAAGCATTGCACAAGCATGTGAAAATTAGAACGATGACATACCAATCGCTAGTAAAGTAGTAAGATATTCCAACGTTCTAACTTCAGGCAACAGGGGACACAGTAACAACTTATACTATGCCCTTAACCTTTCAGCTAGAAGTGAATTAAATTCAGTTGCATTATCCAGTGAGAAGCAAATCACTTCCAGGTAATAAAGGATGTGCTTAAGTAGTGCAGATGACCTTTGTGTAGGTGGATAACCAACTGTGTTGTAAGCGGAACTACCCATTCCAGGAATGTGAATGTTGCCAACACCTGCTAGTGCCAAGCGTGCAAAAGATGTGTAACGTGAGCCTTTAGATAATGTGTTCTGCAGTGACTAACTAGCTATCATTTCCTACCACGAGATCAAATCAGTTCCGTGTGACTAGAGGGAAAAAAGCATCACATAACCAAATAACTGAAATAGTGTGATTTGATTTCATAGATAGCCAACTTGTGTATACACACATATATTTGTGTATTTATATTCATTATCATTGAAAGGGGGTGAAAAAAACAAAGGCAGGCATGATACCAGATTCAATGACCCTCGAAATGACCGCAGGTCCTTTCATTCTTTTCTCTGATCCATGCCTATCATCATCTGCTGATTAAGAAGTAATCACATCAAGTGATTCTTTATTTAAAAATTATAGTGAAAAGTAAAAAGGAAAGATTAAGTCAGCTGCAAAAATAAAAATAAAAATCAAACCCCAAACAGACCAGTTCTTTGGCGCTTTGACCTGGAATTGGATTTTGCAAGATCAATGAACAAAGTCGAGCCTTTCTCAAGGTCAAATACAATTCCCTGTAACCAATTCGTAATGAATGTCTTGTTTATCTCAAACTCTAATATATCCAAAAATGACTTGGAAGTTTATCCAAGCCTATGAAGTTCACATATGCTTCATTACTTAAATGACTTCAGAATTGGACATACACACAGCAAAGGATACTTACATTCAGTTCATACATGGCTGCAACTGCTGACTGCTGATCCACAAAGACTGCAAACGCAAATGGCTGGCAGCACACAATACCATGTCAGAATTTAGCTCATCATCAAAACAATGTAAGAGACAAACGTCTACTGAATATCAGAAGCAACTACACGGACAAAGATTTTACAGAATCAAACCACGAATACTTATGCTAACCACACACCCCTGTTATATACTTGCATCTATAAGACTATAACATATGTATGGTTGAAATGAGAAGAGCAGAATATAATTTATCACGATGTAAAGAGGCTATATATTCTTGAAACTCTTAAATAGTGGTTAACTAGTTTCTCATAAGCAGAATACCGAGGTTCTTTTGGAACACGCATTCCTCTATCAGAGACTCTCTCTTACATTAGTATAGCTGGCCAAATAACAGTATATTCTCTGGGAACTATAAGTAAATGTATCATGTAATTCCAGTCCAGCTTCTCTTCTATTAGAATGTAATAGAAACAGTATAACTGATACCAGAATGGCAGAATATCAAAGGTTTATAAGCATAAAGCTTTCATTCCCACATCTAAGAATTTCAATTAGCATCAACTGTTAGCCCCGCCCCCTCCTTTCATAAGACCACCATTAAGCTTCACCTATGATCAATAAATTTTGTTTTTCGTGCTAAATTGTCTTAATAAAACAACTAAAAATTCTATGAAATCTTAGTTCCAATCCCAAATCTAACGCGTTCAAGCAGAAAAAAAAAATCAAAATCAAATCTTGCCTAGCTCATTAACGAAAAAACCCCGGAATTCATTTGTTCAATAGCAAAGATTTTCAATTGGACTTGCCTGATCCACTATACAATAACGATCAGCGATCGCAACTCTTAAAGCAACGGAGGCGCATCTGAAAATTTTATGATTTTAGCGTTGGAATATAGAGCGTAGGGGATACCTGCGTATTCGAGCTAGGGCTTCGGAGATGAGAAGATTCATAACCCGGGAACTCGCGAAAGAGATTGTAAATTTCTCGCGGCTTGACGTCCTCGGGGAGGCCGGCGATGAAGAGAGTTCGGACTTCATCGTGGGAATGCGGAGGAGTATAGAGTGGAGCGGCGTAGGAGGGCACCGGCGGTTGATAAGGATGGTATTGGTGGTGGTGAGGCAACTGAGCAGGCGGCGGCGGCGGGGGCTGATGCGCCGTCCCCGGCGGTGGCGGAGGTTGCTGGTAATAAGAGTATTGGGCGAGAGGGGTATAGTATGCTCCTCCGGTGTCGTCCATTGTTGTCCCAAGGTTGAGGCCTAGATTCTCTGAATCACTGCTGTTTTATTTATGTCGCTAACGTTATAGGCCTCTCACTATTACTGGACTTCAGGCCCAATAATTGGTTAAGGTTTACAGGCCCAATTATTGGTTAAGGTTTGCAGGCCCAATTTATGTTTATAGGACAAATTTTTATGTGGACTATAAAGCATATATTTTTTGTGCCAAACCTTGTAGTTACCAAGTTGCTCTTCCATATGAGAAGTTGTGGGTTCAAGCTATTTAGTAGTACTCAAAAATAAAATAAAAAATTGTAAAGAAAAAATTTAATATACTAAAAGTAAATTATTTGTGTATTGAATGTACATTATATAAAATAATATTATTTTAGTAAGGCTCGATCTCATGACTTCCCACATAAAAGAGGTCACTACATGCCATCTAAGCACAAGCTACTTGGCAACAAACATTAGATTAATTGAAAAAGGAAATGAATATTAACAATTGTTTGAAAATAAGAAAAGATTCATAATTGACTAAAATAGAAAAAAAAATGGGCAGATCATTATATTTTAATTTTTCACAATAATATTACACAGTATAATACATCAAATCATAAATATGTCATAAATTTTACATAATTTTAAACAATAGAATGAAAATATTTCAATAATAATATTCTACACTATCAAGTAAAGGTAAATTAAAAATAAAAAGGAAATACTTCAATAATAATATTCTACATCATCAATACTAAAGACATATTTAAAACAATAGTAAAGGTAAATTAAAAATGTAGCGAAAATTAAAAATGAAATGAAAATATTTCAATAATAATATTCTAAATCATCAATTAAAAATGAAACGAAAATTTGATAAAAATATCATTGCATTTGATATTTTAGTTCGCTAATTGATTAATTGACTAAAAATAAAAGAGAAGTAATTGGATGAAAATAAATATGATATTACTAATGGATTGAAAATTTAAAAGGAAATGAATATTAATAATTGACTGCAAATAAAAAATTATTCATAATTGACTAATATGAAAAAAATAAATGGTTAGACCATTGCATTTTAATTAAAATGGAAGGAAAACTAAAATTGAACGCCAATATTTCAATAATAATATTCTACATCATAAATAAAAAATACATATTTTAAACAATAATAAAGGTAAATTACAAATGGAACAGAAATATTTCAATAATAATATTATACATTCTCAATTAAAAATGGAACACAAATTAGGTAAAAATATCACTCCATGTAATATTCTAATGGACTAAAAATACAAAAGAATAATTGACTGAAAATGAATATGATATTACTAATTTATTTAAAATATAAAAGGATCGCTAATTGACTAATATTATACCATTATATATTTTTACCGAGTCACCCATCCTGATCAATTGAAGGTGTTAGCTCTAGACGATGATGGACAAGATTGTGTTGCTACTACCAATGTCGTCTACAAAGAGGTTTCAACAATGTGTAAATAAAATCGTTGATATTATATTTTTTAAATGACAAAATTGCTATATGTATAGACAAAAAAAAAAATCCTCCATACAAATGAATTAAGATAACAATTCATTCATATAACTGAGTTGCTAGAAAACAAACACATCCGTATAATTTATAAAAAAAAAAATACTAAACAATGATGCAAAAAAATCTCCAAAGTTATAACACTACATGCATACATCTACACATTAGCTATTAATTTGAGCAATTATTTGCTTAAATTCATACAATGATAATATAAAAACACATAAATGATCCAACCCGTATATTCAATTGAACTATATAATATTTGATGTTCTAATTTAAATAATTATATATCGATCCAAATATTCTTAATATATTACAACAAATCTATTCCGTGCATCGCACGGGCGCAAATACTAGTTTAAAAAAAAAAAAAATAGTTCCCCCTTCTTCATCTCCAGCGGAGACGAAAAAGGAGGCAAGAAGTGGATGGCAGCCATGGCCAGCCGTCTACTATGGCTGCCATCTTCTCTTTAAAAAAAAGAAAAAAAAAAATTTAATTCCCCCTAGGAGGCAAGAAGAGATCATGGTTGCCATCTTCTTCTTGCCTCCTAGGGGGAATTAATTTTTTTTTTTTTAAGAGAAGATAGCAGCCATGGCTGACCAGAGCTATTATCTTCTTCTTGCTTGGGGGAACTTTTTTTTAAAAAAAATACAGAGGATGGCGGCCATGGTCGACGGCCGCCCATGACTACCATCCTCTTCTTGCCTCTTCTTTCGTCTCCGGCAGAGACGAAGAAAGTGGAACTTACTTTTATTTTTTCAAAAAAAAAAATTTTAAAAGTACATAAGATGGCAACCATGGTCGTTGGCCATGGATGCAATCGTTTTATATTTTTATTTAAAAAAAATTATATTAATTATTTATTATTTTTAATTGAAAAATGCCACATCAACAATAACTTACCTGCTATTACAGGTAATTAACCTGTTGGTGAGTCTATTTGCACAAAAATAACAAGTTGATTGACTTAATTGTAACTTATTAAAGTTGAGGGGCTTAATTGACTTCTAACCTAAAGTTCATGGGTGTATTTGACCCTTTTCCCTATATTTTTTGTGCCAAACCTTGTAGTTACCAAGTTGCTCTTCCATATGAGAAGTTGTGGGTTCAAGCTATTTAGTAGTACTCAAAAATAAAATAAAAAATTGTAAAGAAAAAATTTAATATACTAAAAGTAAATTATTTGTGTATTGAATGTACATTATATAAAATAATATTATTTTAGTATGAGTTAATTACCGAAATTGTCCATTAACTATAGTGAAATTATTAATTTTGTTCTTGATTATTTTTTTTGACCAATTAGGTTCCTCAACTTTAAAAATCTTAATTAGTTTGAACATCCGGTTTTTTTTTTTTTTTTTTTTTTTTTTTTTTTTTTTGCGGTTAGACATATATTTAGGGATGGCAATTTTTCTCGTCCCCAACGGGATCCCGGACGGGGACTGAAAAATTTTTTGAAAAACGGGGACGGGGATACCCACCCCCACCCTCGCCCCGCCCCGCCCCGAAAAATTATTATAATTAAAATATACATACATACATATTTTGAAAAACGGGGACGGGGATACCTATCCCCACCCCGCCCCCGAAAAATTATTATAATTAACACACACACACACACACACACACACACACACACACACACACACACACACACACACACACACACACACACACACACATATATATATATATATATATATATATATATATATATATATATATATATATATATATATTAATTTTTTAAATTAAAATTTAAGTTTTACATTTTCAAAATTTTGATTAAAAGTTGATTGGGGACGGGGGACTATTTTTTGATTCCTCATCGGAGATGGGGATGGAGAGTATACTCTCCGTCTCCGCCCCGTCCTGTTAACATCCCTACATATGTTAATTTGAGATCAAATTGATAATTTTGCATAATCAAGGAACCATTTCAATAATTAACTCGTTTAGTATTGTCAAGTAACTTACGCGACATCTTAATAGTATGTAGTCACTAGAGAAAAAATTATGATTGTATTACTTTTTTTTTTTTTTTTTTTTTGTATATCTAGGGTTTCCACCGTTGGGCACAGTGACTAATATCATGGTTGAATTGTGAATCCTTGACCTTTGGTTAAGGATGGATGAGTCTTTTTTCACTCAATCACACCCTCCAGATTATTATGATTGTATTACAGATTAAATAAAAATATTTTTTTTTTAAATTTTATTATGGTACATTAAAAAAATAAAAATACAAATTTGTAATCTATCAAAACTTAAGGTTTTAGTTGCAAATGATAGACACTAACGAGCATGTTCTAACGAGCATGTTAGGTTCAATGAAAAAATATTTTCTAAGAAAATGAAATAATGAAAGCAATCTTTATAGTAATGTTTTTTTCAATAGTAATTTTAATTCCATCCATCTTCAAATATTTGTGGCGAAGTCAAAGCGCGGCAAGAAAGCTGAAAACGGCATAACGGGCACGAAATGGCCTTCGCAAACCAGGCATCGATGCATCTTCCATGGAAGATATGTCTGCAAGGCAACATACTCCCCTCCGATCCCGCTTCCATCTCCTCCAAGCACACCGCACAAGCCTCCGTTTCCTCAACCATAACCCTCTCCAACCCCTCGATCTCCCCCGATCTGCTCGCCGGAACTACTTCACTCTCAACGTCGTCGTTTCTAACCCTAGTTCTAGCGTACGCTCTCCGCAGCACCACCATAATCGGGATCCGTTTGTATTCTCCGTCGGGCGCCTTATTAGCCAATCTCATCGCCTCGGAGTATATCTTCCCCAGCAGCGGCCGGCGTTTCTGCCTGGGAATGCCGACTGCTCCGAGCATTTCGTGTATTTTGTGCCGGGCGCGGTTCCTGCCGCCGCTTCCGGCTATGTTTGGGAAGGGGATGACGAAATCCATGGAAAGATGGGGGAAGTGATGCTCCCAATAATCCAGAATATAGCGCTGCGATGGGGACTGGGCTTCTGGGTGAAACTGGAACAATCCAACCATGTCTTTCACCTTCATCTGGAACACAAAAACGTCTTGCGGAGGAAGAACATAGGCGGCGGTGCGTAAGATTTCGGGTTCATGACGGATCCAGCAGTCGACGTTTAAAATTGAGTCGTCCATAGCCGCAAAACAAAATTTATCTTTCTGGAATTCTGGAAATCTCTTCTCTATCTGCAGGTACTATACAACGATAGATGGGGATTGATTTATACTGTGGGATATGATACATGTCCTACTTTGGTTGGGAATAGGAATACAATATTTTATGATGAGTTTATTTTTCCTAACTATTTTGAGAAAGGGAAAGTTGTAAAAAAAAAACTAAAAAATTATGATGAGATGAAGTGATGAAGTTTCACTTTTTCTGGTTTCTGTTTATGTTCCAAGTATATTGAGGGGTAAGAGCAATCTAGTCCAGCATTATATTCAGCATTTCACTTTGTTCTGGTTTTTCTGTTTATTTCATATTAAAATCCTGTTTGGTAGAGCTTAATTTATTTTAAACTATACATATTTTTTTTAGTATGTTTTGAATGCTTTTTTTTAGTATGTAAAATATAGAAAATTTAAAATAAATTATTTTGAAACAGAATAAGGTTCAAATTGACCACTGAACGTAACTTTAAAATGCAATTAGGTCGAACAAAAAAAATGTAATTATGCCACTTAACACTCCAAATGTATGTAATTTCACAAGATAACAGGGTTACCATCAATTTCACCAAGTTGTCTGCTTACATTGAAGGTGAGTTGGCATTTTAAATAATTTTTAATAATAAATTTTAAAATTAAAATTAAAATTAAAAAATTTAAAAAATAAATAAAATAAAAAAGACAGGGCCACCGGCTCGTCGCCCACCCTTTCCCTTCCGTCGGAGACGAAGGAGGGGGGAAGGGTGTGGCGTGAGACGAAGGACCTTATCAGCTAATTCTTAGTTTATTCTTTTATATCTTCTTACACTTATCAGCTAATTCAACAATTAATTTTATCAAACACTAAAATATTATGATTTTGATTAATGAATGGTATATGGTGTAATTTTATCAATTAATTATATCATCTTGCCCGCATGAGCAACTCAACTGGTCATAGAGGTGGAGTTTGGAAAGAATGACCAGGGATCGAGTGGGGGCTCCTTGTGCGCAGTAAGCAAATGTCTAGCATCTGTGGTTCATGTTCAGTTGAGTTACCATGATTTACATCATCCCCTCTGTCGGGCCCTTAGGGTTGGGGTTCAACCTTTTGGAAAGAATGTTATCAAACACTTTAATTTCAATTAGTTAGCTTATTAGCTATTAATTAATTAATTTTTCGACATGTCAAACATAGCCTAATTACTAATTAGGAACCAAAATTAGACTTACCTTGTAACTCATGAACTGGAATGTACTCTAATGGGATTGGAGGGAGAGAATTACGAGGGAAACAAATTTCAATCCATGAGAGAGTAATAATGTGGGAATAAATTACAATTTGAATTTAAGTGTTTGACCAAAAATAGTTATGTCATAATAATACTAGGATCAAAGAATGATAATTTGAAGAAAAAATAAGGGACTAAATGTGGAATATCAACAATAAATTTTGGACCAAAAATAAATTAACTCTTTAATATATTACTTATTTTGTAAACTTCATCTAATTAACTTGGATTAAATACAATAGATTTATGATTATTCTTTCTTTTTTTTTTCTTAGGGTTGGGGTTCAACCTTTTGGAAGAACTAGTATTTCACCCGTGCGATGCACGGGCATAAAATTCTAAATATTGAATTTATGTTAAGAAATTGATAGTAATTATTTTTGTTATTATAGTTGCATCATTACACAATTTTTTGAAATTGGAAGCGTTTCTAAATTTTTAAAAAAAAAAAAAAAACTGTTACATATATACAAAACAATAATAACATTATGATATGACATTGAAAATCCCAAAAAAAATTACAAATTATTGAAAATTTCTTTGTACACTACATTTTCTGTAGTGTTCAAACCAACAGTAGAGTCTCCACATATTAAGATTTTTAGCCGATTTGGATTACTAACCCGAGATGCTGCTACATACAACTGTCCATGGTTAAACATCGGTTTCTTTAATAGTAGTCCCACATGAGATAAAGTTTGTCCTTGACTCTTGTTTATTGTCATAACATATGACAACATTATTAGAAATTGCTTCCTCTGAAATGTAAACGGTAGTGTTGGGTCAGAAGGGGTCAATCCCAATCGTGGTATTAGTACCCTGGTGCCTACATTGTATCCACACAAAATTTGAGCTTCAATTACATGGTTTCCTAATTGTGTAATGATCAACATTGTACCATTGCACAATCCCAATGAGTGGTCTATATTTATGAGCAGCATAATTGGCGATCCAACCTTTAATATTAAAGAATGGTTTGGAACACCGGAGCATCTCAAACTGTTAACGAACTCTGTAGTGTGAACCTCCGATAACATATCAACGTTTGTAACTGACTTTTTAATTTTCTTTTTAATTTTCATAAGAAATCTGTTAAACAAAAATAAAATAATAACCTTTTATTTGAAAAAAATAGATCATTTAAAAACTGTTATATTTAAACAAAGATTTTTTCTTTTCTTTTTTTCATAAGAGAAAGAACTGTTAACTCTTTTATTTTTAAAAATATTGATAATTTCACCGTCATATATATATATATATATATATATATATATATATATATATATATATATATATATATATATATATTTCGCAACAAAAAAAATTAATATTTTCCTTTACGGCCAGTAAGAAATGTAAGTTCAAAAATATTTGTTTACCCTTTTATTTAAAAGTTAATCGTAGTTAAATTTAATTATATAAATTAATATAATGATTTCAATATATTCGAAACTATTTTAATTTTAATTTCTCAATATAAATAAAATTAAGTTTTTTCAACCACAACCTGAAAGCAGTTCTCTCAATTTATCATTATTCAAATATTAATGTCTATTATTCACCACGATGGTCACCTTAATTTATAAATAATAATAAAGAGGATCCAAAAATTTTAAAAATACAATTATAATTCTATACGTACATATATTTTTAATAAAAAAAATAAATATTTAATTGGCCCAAAAATAGTATAGGCCCGTTTACAATATACAATCTAACCCAATTTGAAATTTAATTGCGTACTACTTAAAGAGATTTTTTGGGGCTAAAATTAAATCTTTTTTGTTTAAGTCCAATTACTTCAATAAATCAAGTCCAACCCACAACATAACTCTAACACTACATATAAAAAGCACTAAAAACGTTTGGCATTCTTCATTCAGTCGATACCCGAGATCGTCTTTCATCCTCTTCTCTCTTTCGCTACAATTCGGGATTTTTTTGTCTTCAACAACTATCCATTGCGTAACTTTCTTTGCTAAACCATCTTTTATACGTACTTAGAAGATGAGTCCACAAGTTTTTGAGATATAGTGCGATAAATAACATTGTCTACATCCAAAAATATATATCAATGGAAAAGAACAATAAAATTTATATACACAACTTAAGTAACATTTACAACCTGTCAACACAGCAAATGATATAGATAGAGATCGATTTGTTAAACATTCCAAAATACATAATGTGTAAGAAGTGAAATATTGAGACCAATTCTAAAACTATTCATAATTATGAATATAGAGTTCAAAAATAATATAATGTATGCAATATAACTTGCTTATAATTTATTTTCTTACTGAAAAAGATGTATAATAATATTATTTTTTTTCCATACAAATAATGCCAAAATCAATCAAATGGTTGGTTAAAGTAATTCTCAACAATGACTTAAAATTAAATAAATTAATGTAGATAATAAATGATTTAATTTTTTTAGAGTACAAAAAGTAAAGAAATCATTAGAGGTGGATTTTAATTTTTTATCAAACACTAAAATATTATGATTTTGATTAATGAATGGTATATGGTGTAATTTTATCAATTAATTATATCATCTTGCTCGCATGGACAACTCAACTGGTCATAGAGGTGGAGTTTGGAAAGAATGACTAGGGATCGAGTGGGGGCTCTTTGTGCGCAGTAAGCAAAGGTCTAGCATCTGTGGTTCATGTTCAGTTGAGTTACCATGATTTACATCATCCCCTCTGTCGGGCCCTTAGGGTTGAGGTTCAACCTTTTGGAACGAATGTTATCAAACACTTTAATTTCAATTAGTTAGCTTATTAGCTATTAATTAATTAATTTTTCGACATGTCAAACATAGCCTAATTACTAATTAGGAACCAAAATTAGACTTACCTTGTAACTCATGAACTGGAATGTAATCTAATGGAACGTATGATTGGAGGGAGAGAATTATGAGGGAAACAAATATCAATCCATGAGAGAGTAATAATGTGGGAATAAAGTGTAATTTGAATTTAAGTGTTTAACCAAAAATAGTTATGTCACAATAATACTAGGATCAAAGAATGATAATTTGAAGAAAAAAAAAAGGGACTAAATGTGGAATATCAACAATAAATTTTGGACCAAAAATAAATTAACTCTTTAATATATTACTTATTTCGTAAACTTCATCTAATTAACTTGGAGTAAATACAATAGATTTATGATTATTCTTTCTTTTTTTTTTTCTTAGGGTTGGGGTTCAACCTTTTGGAAGAATGATTATTTTTTTTTTAACCACAAAATCTGTACTAGGTGGTTTAAAAAAAAAACTGTACTAGGTAAACATTATTTGTGTAATAACCTTCAATTCTTCAAATCACATATTAAATGTATTTGACAAAAAATCTAATTCTTAATCTTCATATGCAAGAATCATGTTCCTCAATTAATATAAAAAGTATTAACAATTTGTATTGTCCAAAATATTATCCTCAACATCAACCTTGTGATTTAATGGGGAGAGATTTGATGAGGTGTTTGATTGGATGAAAAATATTTTATTTTTTCTTGAATTTGAGAAAAATATTTTTCTTTGTTTGGTTCAATGAAAAATATTTTCTTTGCCCCCGTCCTTCCCCCTTAGTATTTTGTCTTTCATGAAAAATATTTTCTATGAAAAACAAGGAGGACAATTATGCTCTCACTAACTTTTTAAATCATCATTATTATTGTTGTTGTTATTATTATGTAGGGGTATAATTGTCTTTATACTCATTATTCCTTACAATTTCAAATTCAACCAAACAATACAATTTATATTCCCAATAATTTCTTTTTCACCCATCAAATAATGAAATCCATTTTCCTGAAATTTATTTTCCATAAAATTTCAATTTCATTTACTTCAAATATTTTTCAGTGAACCAAATAGGACATTCTCTTATTTAAGAGATTGAGTTTAGATTATAAAAAGAAAATTCTATTTGCACCACCTCATTAAATAACATTAATATTTATTATTTATTTTACTTTTCAGTTTTTTCTTTTCTTTTTTCTCCTCTTTCCCATTTTCTCTTTCTATGGCCCCTTGAAAAAGTAAAACTTTTGCAGCATACGATGAAACAATGGAAGACACTCTATACAACAAAATTAAACTTTATATAGTTTGATGGATCATTCTCATTTTCTTTGTATAAAAAATGTTATTTATAATATTTTTTAATGTAATTAGGTTCGACTCATTTTTTTTTAAGTAATTAGGTTCAACTCATTTTTAGTCATCAATACATAATAGCATGTGAACAATACAAAATTAAATGGCATTCTAATAAGTAATAAGGATGCCTATTTATATAATTAAGGAGAAGTTTTAATGGCTATATACTTCAATACCGCACATAATGACTTAGATGTTTCCCAAATAGAGTGAGAACTCGTAACGGTCGTAACAGTTGTAACGGATATTAATTGACCACGTTTCTCCGACCTCATATGTTGACTTGAACCGTAACCCAACGCTCCTAGGCCGACCCTGGGGTCGGCATATCATTGCCATAGATTTGAGTTTCTTCGACCTAAAACTATTCAATCGGGTCCAATATATACATTCATATTAAAATATAATTTTATGACTCTCATGATGTTGTTAGCTAGTGTGTCTTTTTAATATATTTATCCCCGTGCAATGCATGACATAAAATTTAACTTATTGTTGATAATGTTTTTAAAGAACGATAAAATCAAACATGAATCATGAAAATTCATCCTGAAATATATTTTCTTTTATAACATTGAATTGGTTGCTATATTAAATAGATTTCAAAATTTATTTATACATGAAATAATAACTTCTTTGCATCTAATTTTTGAATTTGATGAATATATAAATTTACATATTTATTATGTCATTTTTTTAATAAATTAAATTGAAAAAAGCACAAAAATATATTTATACGTTAATTAATACGAAGTAACTTTTAATAGTTGCGTGTAATTTGTTGAATTAATAAATTCAGAAAAATATCAATATCTCTGTAGACCTTGTTTAGAGTAGCACAAAAATATATTTATACGTTAATTAATATTTCTTTTCTCTTTTTAATGTTTTAATTAATTAAATTTTGAATTATAAAATTATTAATTACACCTCGTAGATTAAGGTGATACAAATAACAAATTGAACACCTCTTTAGCTATTTACACCACTTATGTAATTATTAAAATTTTTTACATTTTTACAATCTCATGATACTTTATATCTACTTTTTGATCAAATGGTGGTGCAAATAGCAACATTCTTATAAAATCGGAGTAAAGTAATAATCTTAAAGATTATTACTATATTTAAATAGGATTTATACCCCCACGGCCCCACCCCGCGGCCCCCCCGCTTTAAAAGCCTCACTCCTAACTGTCTGCAAACTTCAAACGGTTCACTTTGATCGAAGTATAGAGTCAACGACGTCGTATCATTGCTCCGCCATGGCCGCCGTTGCCCTGCCGTCCTCCGCCCAATCCTCCCTAGTACACCTCAAAACCAGGATTTCTCTTTCTGCTCCACAGCCGCCCAAACCCCTTGCATTTCCTAGCCTCAAGCCGCCCGTTTCTCGAATTGCGATCAGGAGGAATGTTACCGGAGCGCCCCCGGCCGTGTCGAAGAACTCTTCCGCGTTCTCCGTTGAGGCTTCATCTGAAAAGGCGAAGCAACGGAAGAACCCTATCGTGGTTATTGACAATTATGATAGTTTCACTTACAACTTATGCCAGGTCGGTCACTTTCAAAAGTTTTTTAATTTTTTAATTTTTTAATTTTTTAATTTTTTTTTGGCTTTATGATTGATTGTATTCATTCTTTAATTGATGTTGCTTTATTTGTGATTTGAAGTATATGGGAGAGCTGGGATGCGATTTCGAGGTTTATCGGAATGATGATCTCACTGTGGATGAACTGAAGAAGTAAGGAAAACTCTTCTAGTAGTTTTTACGCTTGGAAATGTTGGATTTTGATGCTATGGATGACATTTTAATTTAGAAATTCTTATGACCTATTATTCATAGATTGTTTTTCTTTCTTTAATTATGATGAGGTAAAGTGATGAAATTTCACTTCTTCTGGTTTCTGTTTATGTTCAAAATTGAGGGGTAAGAGTAATATAGTCCAAAAGTATGCGGAATTAAACATTTCTCAATTTGAATGAATGGAAAATTGAAACAAAATTATGTGGAACATATTCAACCAATGGTGATCTTTTATGTTTACTTGATTTTTCAAATTTCCCTAAAGCTAAAGAGTTAGTTGAATGTGTTCCTTCAATTGGTTGAATGTGCTCCCTGTAATTTTGTTTCAATTTGTTATCAGGAAAAATCCAAGGGGAATTCTCATATCACCAGGCCCAGGTAAGAATGTTTAGGAGAATGTGCAGCAGTTCTTTGTTTTGCATGTTAATTTTCTTTCCAGCAGTACTTAATATTTTCTTTTTCAATTTTTAATGATTATAGGAGCTCCTCAAGATTCAGGGATATCATTACAAACTGTACTGGAACTGGGTCCTATTGTTCCATTATTTGGTGTTTGTATGGGGCTGCAGTGCATTGGTGAGGCTTTTGGAGGTGAGTAGTTTTCTTACGTCTTACCCAGCTTGGCTAAAATCTTTATGTAATCAAACATTTATTTTAGTGTTATGGTAATGAAAATTTACAACCAATTTTAATCATAAATCACACATTTAGAACTCTTCCACATTTTTTAAAAATGAATATGATGCTTTATATGTGCAATTTTACAATCTCCAGATGTGGGGTTAAAGGGACAAAAGGTATGATCCCAGCCATCAAAGACAATAGTGATTCATTCTCTAATTCTCTTGTGGTCTTTGTACGTAGTAACTAGAGAAATATATTCAGAGAATGAAGGGAATACTTCAAGAAAGAGGGGCTTTTTGCCCAGGTATCTGTGTTTGTTTCTTTGTTTTGAACCCTAACAACAAATAGGAGAATTTTCAACAGTGGGAACTAGGAGAATTGATGCATTTATTAATTGAAATTATTGCTTATAGAACATAATTTAAAATTTGGCAAAAGAAAGATAGACCACATGTAGCCATGAGAGAATATAGGGACAAAGCTTGCCCAGATAAAATCATCACGAAATGGTTTGTAAATGATTTATATTGAATATAAGTAGTTGATTGTGAAATGACTTGGACTAAAGCTTGTGAAGTGCTATATATTCTATCTTGCCTGAAATTTCTAGTGATGTCTGCGAGAACTCCACATACAAAGCCAAGGGGTGCTCATCTATACCATCTCTCTGTCATTCTACATCTCTACCATCATAGTTAACATTCGTAATTCTTAGGTGAAAGCTGTAGTTATTAAAACAATTTTCCTTTTTTTACAGGAAAAGTAGTGCGTTCTCCATATGGCGTGATGCATGGGAAAAGTTCTCTTGTGTATTACAATGAGGGTGGAGAAGATGGCTTATTCACTGGTCTGCCAAAGTAAGCTCTTAGCGATTTTATCAATTATGTGCATATTAGTGGTAGGTATTGAATAGATTTTTGTTGGCATTTTATGTTATAGTGAGTATATGACCCATATTCACTCTACTGGATGTGTAATCCTCCAATACGTTTATCAATATGTATGTTTATAGGTTAAGCTGACTTGTTTTATAGTAACTTGTTCTATGGACCTCAAAATACAAACAGGAAAAAGTGGATGTCATGCTAGTCAGAAATATGAGCATTAAGTTTTGCACTATTGCTATATTAGCTTTTCCCAATTGCCTGTTTTATTGATAACATCTTTTGTCAGTACCAAATTCATATTATTTAGTTTTTTACTTGTGTTGTGAGTGTTGCAGTAAAAATGAAAGATTCAAATAAAATAATGCTTCATATTTGTTATAAGAATTTCTATCCTTATCCTTGAAACTAGTTTTTGGTACTGCACTAAGCGTAGCTTTAAGGGAAGCTGGCAGAATTTCAAAAACATTTGCTGTCTGTGACTTATCTCCAGACCACTCACATAAGCCTCACAACAATTCTTCCTTTCGAAATTAATTTAGCTACTAATTTGTGACAGACTGACTCTTTTCATGGTTTATTATCTCTTCATTTTGGCACTGTAAAGAAATGGTATGTGAAATTTGGGAATTTTTTAACTTTTTATGATCAGGAAAGATCCTTAGAAAGAGCCATGACTTTTTTCATTATATATCTGCCTTCAGCCCATTCACTGCAGGTAGATATCATAGCCTTGTGATTGATAAGGATAGTTTCCCCAAAGATGAACTTGAGATAACAGCATGGACGGAAGATGGCTTGGTCATGGCTGCTCGTCACAAAGTATATCGACATCTTCAGGTAAAGTAGGCAATATATGCTTTTGAGAATCAGAGGCATTTTTAGTGCATGGCCTAATGATTTGTTTTACTTTTTACTCATTTAATCGATAGTAAATTTGAAGTCGCTTTCCTATGATGTTTGAACTTGTCATTTGACCTATAGCTATGAATCATCAAGAAACTGATTCATATGAGAACCACTTCTCAGGTGAGAACCTTTAGACAAATCCAAACCATCAATCTGCGAGATCTGATGGATAGGAAATCAAGTAAAAAAGGAGTGGGGTCATTTTCAAAAATATGTCAAATTTTTGAAATTTGTAATATTTATGAAAATGACCCCATCCAATTTCTTTTTTCTTTATTTTCAACCATTAGATCTACTAGATCGATGGTTTGGATTTGTCCACAAGTTCTCATGCTTTCGTATCTTATAGCTTAATTCCCAACAATGTCCTTCGCTACATTATTATCATGATCACGTATTCCTTTTGAGTTGAACTAACAGCTTTCTCGTTAACCCGATGATGATATATATGCAGGGGGTGCAATTCCATCCTGAAAGCATCATAACTAATGAAGGCAAAACCATAGTTAAGAACTTCATCAAATTAGTAGAGAAGAAGGAAGAAGCTGAATCCCAGCACCAGAGCTGAGAGAGGGTCTGCTCATCTTTTCATTGTAACTTTCATATGCGGTATAGTCTAAATGCCCACAAAGCTCTTAGTGAGCTGTTTTTCTCTTAGGGCCAAAAACCTGAATCTGCAAATACTGAAACTCAGCTGCTTTTCTTTATAGTGTTGGAAAGGAAAATGTGGCATATTTATTCTCTCTTGATTCTTGATGAATAATTCTATTTATTGTACTAAAATTATTGCCTAACCATCACTCCTTAATGTGTGATATTATTAATTTATCATGTCGCATTTATAAGGTTTAATCTGTTTGAAAACATGGAAAATGCTTTTTAGAAAACGATTTTTGAAAAATGATTTATTTTTTGGTTAGTTTATTTTTTTTAAACAAGAAAATAAATATAGTACGAAGTCATTTTTTAAAATAAAATATTATTTATTTTAATGATGATGATGATAATAATAATAATAATAATAATAATAATAATAATAATTATTATTATTATTATTATTATTAAAATAAAATTATAAATTAAAATTTATAATAGTTATAAAGATCAATATAATTATAATAAAAAGATGTAATTTTATATGTTTTAACTTGTCATTTATTATAATAAAAATAAATAATAAATTGATAAATACGAAGTATAATAATTTTGAACTAAATAAATTGAAGAAACAAAAAACTTTGGGATATAGGTTGGGTTAGATCAAGATTTTTATTGTTTGGTTCGAATCGATTTGATTTATATTTAACTTTTTTTTTTTGAACGGTGATTCATATTTAATTAGACATTAACAAATGTAATAACATTGAACTAAAGAAATTGAAAAAATAAAATTTAGGTTTTTTGTCGCAAATTATGCCATGGAATCGTGTTCACCGAGAATGGTGAACACAAGACAAAACGATGTCGTTTTTAGGCCAAAAAAGAAAATTCGCGGATGTGGAGTTAACGGCGCGTCGTTTGATCAAATTATGAATTTTCTGTTATGAGATTATGAATTTTATGAAAATTCATAATCTCATAACAGAAAATTCATAATCGCATAACAGAAAATTCATAATCTCACAACTGAAAATTCATAATCTCATAACAGAAAATTCATAATCTTATAACAGAAAATTCACAATCTCATGGTTCCAAAGTGAATGTGCAGGCATGGATTCATAATTTATGAATGTCCGTGATTTCGGACGGGAATATGTAGGCATGGTTCCAAAGTGGATGTGCAGGCATGAATTCATAATTTATGAATGTCCGAAATTATGAATGTAATGAAAATTCATAATCTCATAACAGAAAATTCATAATCGCATAATAGAAAATTCATAATCTCATAACTGAAAATTCATAATCTCATAACAGAAAATTCATAATCTTATAACAGAAAATTCATAATCTCATGGTTCCAAAGTGAATGTGTAGGCATGGTTCCAAAGTGAATGTGCAGCCATGAATTCATAATTTATGAATGTCCGTGATTTCGGACGGGAATGTGTAGGCATGGTTCCAAAGTGAATGTGCAGGCATGAATTCATAATTTATGAATGTCCGAAATCTTTGTTCACCTCAAATTAAAGTGAAACCTCAAAATGTGAAAATAAAGAAGAAAAGTCACGCAATTAAAAAAAAAAAAAAAAAAAAAAAAAAAAAAAAGATAACGGTGTACTAACACCGTTAGAACCGTGTTCACCATGAATGGTGAACACGGTTCCATGGCATAACGTCTGGTTTTTTGTGGACTGGGCTAAGATTTTTATTTGTTTGGTTTGGCCCAATACAATTCATATTTTAATTAATCATTAATAAATACAATAATTTTAAATTAAAGAAATTAGAGAAAAATCGCAAATTATGCCATGGAATCGTGTTCACCGAGAATGGTGAACACAAGGCAAAACGACGTCGTTTTTAGGCCAAAAAAAAAATTTCGTGGATGTGGAGTTAACGGCGCGCGTTTGATCAAATTATGAATTTTCTGTTATGAGATTATGAATTTTATGAAAATTCATAATCTCATAACAGAAAATTCATAATCGCATAACAGAAAATTCATAATCTCACAACTGAAAATTCATAATCTCATAACAGAAAATTCATAATCTTATAACAGAAAATTCATAATCTCATGGTTCCAAAGTGAATGTGTAGGCATGGTTCCAAAGTGAATGTGCAGGCATGGATTCATAATTTATGAATGTCCGTGATTTCGGACGGGAATATGTAGGCATGGTTCCAAAGTGAATGTGCAGGCATGAATTCATAATTTATGAATGTCCGAAATTATGAATGTAATGAAAATTCATAATCTCATAACAGAAAATTCATAATCGCATAACAGAAAATTCATAATCTCATAACTGAAATTCATAATCTCATAACAGAAAATTCATAATCTCATGGTTCCAAAGTGAATGTGTAGGCATGGTTCCAAAGTGAATGTGTAGCCATGGATTCATAATTTATGAATGTCCGTGATTTCGGACGGGAATGTGTAGGCATGGTTCCAAAGTGAATGTGCAGGTATGAATTCATAATTTATGAATGTCCGAAATCTTTATTCACCTCAAATTAAAGTGAAATCGCAAAATGTGAAAATAAAGAAGAAAAGTCACGCAATTAATTTAAAAAAAAAAAAAAAAAAAAAGAAGAAGATGATAACGGTGTACTAACACCGTTAGAACCGTGTTCACCATGAATGGTGAACACGGTTCCATGGCATAACGTCTGGAGAAAAATAGAACCTTTTTTTTAACTGTTTTGGACATGGGCTAAGTCGTGTCAAGATTTGTATTGTTTGGTCTAACTCAATTAGATCCATATTTTAACTGAACTAGCCCAATCTAATTTAAATAATAATCAGATATATGGTGTGTCAACGCGCCGATTTGACACCACTCCAAAAGAGAGTGATAGTTATTCTATGGACCCTAGTCCCAGTTGTCATGATTAGTGGGGTGCTATTTCATTTTTTAAAAACCATGTTGAACGTGTTTATGAACATTAAACTTTGAGTTTATGAATATATAGTGTCTAGTTTATAAATATTAAACTAATTTTTTTATTTTTAAACATATTATCTAGTTTATGAACATTAAACTCCGAGTATGTAAACATATAAATGGTTAACACCGTTAACAGTGAAAAGGGAAAGAAATAGGAATTTTGTCAAAAATGACATCGTATTGTTATATAATTTGCAAAAAGAGAGAGAGAAAATGTCTTTCGAGTAAAATCTCTGAAGATATTTTTTTGCCAAATTTGGTCATTTTTCTTTTGACAGGAACGAGTATTTTTTGTTGACTTCATTTTATATTGATTGTCAAACAATAAAAATTCAAAAAAGAAAAATTACAAGTCATTTTTCATAATTTTAAAACCACCATAAAATAAAATAAAATGGTTAAACTACTCGTAACATTCAAACAATGCTAAATTCGGATGGTTTGATCATCTACCAATCGTCAAATTCTCTTTTGTAATTATAATTTGAAGAAAAGAGGTGTCCTTGACCTAATATGTTTGTCTGTCACAATCACACTCTTTCAATTCCCGTCCTTCTTACTAAGTATCTCTAAATTAGAATCATGTTACTTGCACTCAAAGGTAAAATAGTAAAACAATTTGAACAATATCTAATACCCCATAGTATAATGATGCTTTTCCTCCAAATAAAAACTAATTAACAATACATGTAGAGTTTTTAAAACATTTGATTCATAATATATAAAATTTATATACATCACCAATAAAAACACAACTCATCCTTTATATAATAAAGCTATATGGTTTGGGAATAATTAATGTTACAATTAATGCCACAACATCCTTTATTATATATAAAAAAAAAAAAAAGCAAAACATTTAAAAAATAGAATAGCTATATATTATATAATCATATAAAAAATATATTTTTGAAAAATAAAATAGCTATATATTATATAATCATATAAAAAATGTGTTCAATTAGAGTTTAAATTTACACATACAAAATTTGAAATTTGCTTTCCAAATGTAATTATCTTAGTTATTATTCGTATTGTGAAAATTATAATATAGATGAAATACAATTAAGAATAAATCAATGTAATTATGTAAATTCTCTCTATAAGTTTATTTGAATATGCACATAATTAGAGATTATATTAACCATACAAAATTATAATTTTAATATTAATATTAATTGTAATTTTGTATTCTATAAAAATAATAAATACTTGACCAATGGAAGCTCAAAAATATTATTATATTAAATAATTTAAAATATTTTAGTTTTTCTATTTTTTATTTATATTTATAATAACATAATTTTTTTCCGTGCAGCGCGCGGGTGAATTACTAGTTAACACATTAAACTAGAATGATAAGCTCCTTGTAGTCTTTTTTGTTAACTAAGATTTACAAGGCAACTTCACCTAGAGCACACCTTCGAATAGTAACTCTGGACTTTCTTGTAATCAAAGAGTACGAAAACCAAATATGAATCTAATTTCTAACTATAGTATAGGTTTATTAAAGAGAAAAGTTCTTCATTTATTGTGCACAAATATATGATATAACAATGAGCATATATATACTTATTGAAGAGTAGCAAATACATGATGATAAATATATAAAGCCCAAGATGAATGAGAGAACATGGCTAAGATGACACTATAAGTATAAAATAAATACACATATCTCACCCCCACCCCACCCCCTCCCCTTCCCATTCATCACCAATCAATACTACACTCAAAATTCCTTTTGCCCTCCCAAATGACCACCCTCTCCCCTCTCATCTCCTGTATCCACTATTCACAGGTAGGTAGGTAGGTGAACAACAACCTTAAATCACAATAAATGAAACCTTAGCCTTCTCAAGTGGAGGAGGAGGATCCATCCCTACTACTTCTCCCGCCTCCTCGGCGGTGTCGTCTGCCACGGTGGCGGGGGACGCCGCCAAACCTCACGGGGTCGAATCTCCGGAGCTGCTCGGCCTCTTTAGCATCGAGGGCACATTCGGTTGAAGGGACCTTGTATCGGGCGCTATCATAGCAATAAGAGTACTGAATGTTCTTCCTCCTGAACCTCGCCATTTTAGTCCTTTGCTCGGGTGTGATCCCGGTTGGGATCGAGGCCATTTCCGGGGCGGTTTCGCACTTATCCGATGACAGCTCAATAGGATCGACTGCACAGCCGTGGAGGACAAACTCGGAGAGCTCTGCGACGAAGGGAGCATATTTGTAATTCACTTTGTACTTTCCCCCCGCTGTTGCCCACCCCGATCCATCCCATATCGTGGCATACAAAGACATCGGCTTCGAAGGGAAGTCTCCTCCCATCGCTTCTGTCCTCTTGATTTCTCTTATCGGGACATTATCTACATAAAAGCTGCAAGAACAAACATAGGAGAATCAAAGACTAGGTTACCAAACAACATAAGTTCATGTCAGCATACAGAAGCAAAGAAACAACCTTAAGTTAAACCTTAAAATTTACAATTTCTCTTCGTTGCAGTTGTGTTCTTTAATGTTATTTGTTAGGCCTACAGACTATAACTACAGAAAACACAACCTATCAAAGTTCCAAATTATCCATATTGTTGCAGGCAAAAACCCGAGACAATTGAGGTTCCGAGGATGTTTGAAAACAGGCAAAAACCCGAGACACAGTCTAAAGAACCCAGGCATTAAAGAGCAGCTGCCTGCTGGTATTTCTTGTTGGCAAGTTTATTTTTTTCCACCCCATATAATTCACACCACCCACCCACCCTCAAAAAGGGAGGAAAAAAAATCGCCCTCTTTTCATACCGTAACCTAAAATCCCATGGATAGGTAGCAAGCAGCAAAGCAAAATTACGGGTTTTATTGCAATTACATCAAGCAAGTGACTGCACATCCAACCACCTTAATAAGGAAACATGTTTCTATCACAACAAAGAACCACCACCTTAAAAAGAAACGAATAGTTCACAAATCACAAGGGAGTTACGAGAAACAGCAGCTGCATATAAAACTAGCCCGCAATATCAGATAAGCAAGAAAACCCCGTTTCTTAGTATTTGGCTAAAAGTCTAGTACACAACCACATAGCGGTTTAAGGAAGCAATTGAGTTATCTTACACGATCAGATTCTCGGTCCAGAGGATACTGTATTGATGGAAATCCTCAGAGGGATCAAACCACAAGCCATATCGCTCCTCCCTGCCCCTGCTGGTGCTTCCATTGCCATAAATATTAGTCTGAATCCTCCAGTCTTTGCCTCTAATGTTCCCCAAGAACTCAAAGTCAATCTCGTCATGGTTCTTTTGGAACATCTCGGCGTTCGACATCTGTACGATGATTACAAAAAGAACAGAAACAAAAGAGGATTATAAACACTCAATCCAGCAGATTTGGAGATTTTTAAGTGAAACTCCTCTTATACTTCCACAATTTCTCCTGTGTAATCATATTTTAATTTTTATTGATTAAAAAAAGCAGCTCAGGAAACAGGGAAACTGCACAGAGGATCAAAGCATCTGAGATTCCCTTGCTATCAGACATCAAGGAGCAAAACAAAAATGAATAAACTAAGAAAAAACAAAACTTTTTTATCATTAAAAAAATAAAAAAGACCAGTAATTTTCATAACCTATGATGAAATTTATTATTATTTTTTTAAAGTTAATCAGTTTCAAGAAATTGAAACTGGACATGAAGAGAGTGATCACAGACTCACACACTCTCATGGAGTCTCTGATGCCGGAAAATCAAGAACCCGAATACCCAAACAGGAAAAAAAAATGATTTTATTGTTACAAAAATTTAAATAATCCCAACAAAACACTTACATAAAACGCCACCACCACACCGGCCGTGTAATCCGAAGGTAGTTTAATGGAGGCGCTGAAGAACCCATGACTGTAAAGGTCATGAGACAGAAACCCAGAACCTGTTTTTACCCAAAAAAAAAACAAAAAAACAAAGGATTAAAACGATATTATCATACAGAACATATTAAAAGCTCCAAACAAATAAAAAAAAAAAATAGTTATAAAAACCTGTTCTTTGGTCTAGAGAAAGATGAACAGACTTTCCATCTTCAAGGACTCTAAGATTAGCATCTCCAAAGAGATGAGTGTAGCCTTCGTCAAATGAAACGATTGGCAGATTTCTTGAAAACCCAGAGACCAGTAAAGCAACAGAGCACAACACAAAAATTCTCAGATGAAAAATCACCATTTTTTTTTGGGTTCTTTCGATCAGTTATGGAGGTGAAGAGTGAAGGGATTGTTCTGGGTGTTGGTTCTTACAAGCACAGAGAATCGTATTGTACAAGAAAAACTGAAAGAGAGGTGGTGGCTATTGTGAGAGGGAGAAAAAGGGTGGCCATTATATTTGGTGCTGATACTCAGGGGTGTGAGCTGTTTTCAGAACATTTCCAAATTTTCAGTTACAAAATACAAAAAAAAATAAAAAATACTAATTTTCCCTTTTAAAAAAATTATTATATACAATTTTTTTTTTATTTTTTATTAACTCGAGATCACATAATTTTTTTTTTGGATAACAGAGAAAATTTTACTCCAGAAATTAAGAAGGTTCATTAAACATATTTCATAGTACCAGAATTATGTTCTATTCACTGGATCATCTCTACCATTCAAAATTATAAATAATGTTACAAGTGAATTATAGATAAATTAGAGGAACTATTTTCCTTTAATTATGCACTTCAAGTTTAAGGGAAAAAAATTGCCAAACATAACACATAGTTTATATCAATTTTTTTTTTTCTTTTAAAATCAATATAAGTATTTATTCTCTGTTAATATTTATAAGATTTTAAAAAGAAAAAAAATCATATGCATAAATTTCTTTTCAATTTTAAATCTTGTGTTCATGATATATTAATTATTTATATTATTTTATATTCTATACTTTTACTACATCTTTCTTATTAGACATTTTAAATTTAAATTACAATAATAGTTGACCGATCATTTGCAACAATTAAAGCTTTCATACGTTTATTTATTAAAAAATAAAAAAGACAATTGACAATTATTGGAATATAAAGATTTTGCCATAAATGTATAGTTGTTTTTTTTTTTTTTGACATATTATTGGAATATAAAGATTTTGATAATTGACTAATCAAAATATTAAATTGAAATATTGAATTATTTGATCCCTAAATTAGATTCATAATCCAGTTCGGTATTTTTTTTGCTTTTTAAAATTTTAACAATTTTGCTTTTTTAAAAAAAAAAAAATCATAATCCCTAAATTAAAATTTTGACAATTTTTTTTTTGAATACTATTGACTCTGTTACAATATAGTATCTGTCCATATATACTTTCTCAACCTATTGAAGCACAAACACCTAACATTCTATTGGGAGAGCCATAATTATGTCGCTCGACCACAAGGTTTTTTGTGACAATTTTGTTATTAATGTCAACTTATAATATAATTTAGTACTAGATTGCATGCTTTTTTTTTTCTTTAAAATTTATGAGTATTAATTTATTTTGCTTTTTTTTTTTTTTGAATTTTTGGAGTGCAGACCCTAAAAAATTTATGACAAAATTAAGAACATTTATTCTTGAATTAGAATATAGTGTCTTAGCGGTAAAATGTAGTGATATATATAGGAGTGATTGAGTGAATAGTATTTTTTTAATATATATATATATATATATATATATATATATATATACTAGTATTTTCTATGCGCGATGTGCAAAAAATAGGTGCCCAATATTAATACATTATATTAAAATTTTAAATTTATTTAGATTTTAGATATTTAAATTATTCTAAATAATAATAATAATAATAATAATAATAATAATAATAATAATGTAAATCATTTTTATAAATTTGATATTTATATTTTATGTAATAATTAACATATAACTCAAATATATAATGTGTATATATATTATTATTAATGAAGAAGATAAGAAAATATATGGTGGATGCATGTGCATGGTAACAATAGTGGAAAAGATAACGGAAGTTATAACGGTAGGGGTATGTTTGTCCAAAATATTTTAATGTACAACCTTTATAGCATAATGTACAAAAAAACTTAACGGAAAAAACGGACATAAATCAGGGGTATAACTTTCATTCACACTTATTATGTTTTTAGATTTAGATATATATATATATATATATATATATATATATATATATATATATATATATATATATATATATATATATATATTTGATTTGATATAAACGTTTTTGAAATATATTTATTTATTGCTATTTAAATTCAAATTTTATGTCTATGGTTCCATAACTGATTCATATTTTGAATATATATCACTTTAATGTTTGTTTTTTTTTTTTTTTTTTTTTTGAAAACATATCACTTTAATGTTGATATATTATTTGTCTCTTAACCAAGTGGCTTATGGTCTACTGGTATTGGATTGCTCCTTTATGTGAGAGGTCTAAGTTTTGAGCCTCATGGTAGGCATAAATTGTATGAATATCCCCCTACCTTTGTAAAAAAAAAAAAAAATATTATTTGTCTCTTAAAAACGTTTCATGATCTTGAAATTTAATACTCCATATGATCAAACAAACTCTTTTTTTCTTTACTTATTTTTAGCATTTTATTATAATTTTTAATTTTGATTTTTTTTTTTGTGTTTAATAGTACTTTTAATATTGTTTCTAAATACATCAATTTTACATACTAATTTTAAACTTAATATTATGAAAAATTAAATGGTAAATAAGGCCTTTACTTTTATTATAACTTAAGATAAGATAAGAATTGTGAATAGCTATTACACCAAATACATTTTTTTTTTTAAATTTATGAACTAAATTGAGAATATTTTCATATAAGAAACAAAAGCAATGGTATATATACTCTTAAAATATGAAGCATGCCATCTCCTTTTAATTAATTTGTCATTCTTTACATGAATAAAATTTTAGTGACCAAACAAATTATTAAAAACTACTTTATCTACCGTTAATGTATTGTGTAATTTCGTATCACGTCAATCTTTAGTAGAACTTTATATACTTTGAGGTGTGTACGAGATAAACTTCGTTTCTGTGTAATAGCATGCAAATCACACTAGGAAGACCTCATAAGACAGACAATAATGAAACTTGTGACATTCAAACACGCGAATTACGTTCTACTCAGCTGGTCACCTCTTTCGTGACACTTTCGATAAAATTTTGTACTCTAATTAAGTTGCTTGCTAGTAGTATTTGTCTCTTGGGAACAAGACATACAAGGGCACATGGAATATCATCACGCAGGCTTGAAAACATTCATTTGTAACCATATGAAAGTACTTTAATCTAATTAAAGTAGTTTTGTCCAACTTGTAATAAACATTACATACTCAACAACTATTTTGCTAATGCAAGATGATAATTATAAATTATTTGTCTTTGTTTCTTTATCACTTAACCAATGAACATGCATCAATATGATAACCAAGATTTCATAGATTTAGTGTAGCAATAACTCTTATTCATAACTATAAGTTTCATACGATTTAATTCATAAATTTAATTTTGAATTTGTTTCCTTATAAATTTGGCTATAAATTGAATACTGGTAATGCACTTGCTGCTAGGGGCAATTTGGTTTTGAGTCATGGATGACCCATAATATAGTATCAAACCACTCCTAAGTAGCTAGTAGTAGGGGTGCAACTAAGTCGTACTTTGTTTAGTTAGTTTGCCTTTATTTTTATTTTTATGTCTCATTGTATAAAAAAAAAATCGTTAAAATCACAATTTATTAATTTGACCTCTTGTCCATAATGAAAAGGTGATTTATTATTAAAAATTAAAATTTATCTCTAAATCGAGTCCGTCGTACAAGGTCTTCCTAGTATAATTTATCTATTTTTTTTTTTTTTTGGGAAAGAGGGGGGAACACCCGTGGGTCGTTAGGCGACCCTCACAATATTTCTCTCGCCAAGAAGGCCAAGCTCGTCTTCCCAGAGGAATCTCTGAATGGTTCTGGGTGGCCTTTCAAACCATCTGAAGTCAACGTCTTGATAGAACGCTTGATATGTCATAGTGTCCGCTTTGTTATTTTGTTCCCTAGGAGCTTGAGTGAAAGTTATCTCCCAATTTCTCGTTCTTGCATCACGACACAACTCTACCAAGTTACCTGCCGTTCCATCGTAGCTCTCTGTACTGTTAATCAATGAGATTGCTCTAGTGCAGTCAGCTTCGAAAGTAACTTTTCGGTAGCCCATGAGTGATTTATCTATTATATGTGATTTGCAGACAATTACACATGAGTCATGAGTGAAGTTTACCTAATACTCACCATCAAGTAGTGAATCTGAATTTTTCTTATCATTAAAAGAAAAAACTAATTTATGGTACTTTATTCCTCTTTGAAGTTTTTGGAAATTTGTATGGATGGGAAGAGAATCATATTCAAATCTTGGTGTCTTCAATGAAGGGTAAAGTGCTAAGATTATCACAAACGCAAAGTTAAGTCCAAAAGAGGCATTAACACTCAACAATAGTCAAAAGTAGTGGGGCTAAAAACTTAATAAAAGATCAATTTCCACTTTAAAATGGAAAAAAGATGAATCATTAGGGCCAAAATAATAACAATAGTAATTATTATTTGATAAAAACTTCCTTTTTCAATTTTTTAAAAATTATTCGTTAATCTATGATTTCGTCCCACATTAAACAATAAATAAATAAATTCTTCCCATAAATAATAAATAAATAAAAGTAGAGTATGAAGCATTGTTATCCCGAAATATTCTGATTACTTAAAAGGTCAATGATTTTGCGGTATAGTGACATGAAGTGACTCTCCCATATGGGAGGTCATAGGTTTGAGCATCGGTGGGAGCAGTGTTGACTCTTTGTTCTTACGGGTAGTACTCAAAGTAGTTTTATATTGTGGAAAATTTTATAACGTGATAAGAACACCTATTTTTTTTGAAAAAAAATATATATATATATATATATATATATATATATATATATATATATATATATATATATAATACTTTTACTTTCACTATTTATAAAAATATATACTTTCAAAAAAATTAACAAAAATATTTTAGTTGATGTTCTCCAAAACATTTTAACAACTTAAATAGTATCGGCTCAAATTGAGAAGGCCTATACCGATATAAATTAAAAGGTAAGGGTAAATATAATAAACATATTTATAAACCTAAATTGGCTCTTAGAAAACTATGCAATAATCATGTGACAATATATAACAATGTACGTAATTCGTGGAGAACATCTTCTATGTCCAATAGTCAAAATATGTACTCAATATATACATGATCTTCTTCTTCATAAATGGAAGACCAAACATTCACTTTGCGTATAATATCACCATTGACTAAAGTTTTATCCAATTTGTATCATTTTAATGTATTGCATTTATTTTTATGATTTAATATTTAAACTCAATAACAGTTTATGTTTTTTTGGATGACGAAACCCACTGAGTAAATATTGCTCATGTGCAATAGTTTGCAAACTACACATAAAGGTAAATCCTACTAATAAGATCATGTGCAGCGGACTTGACCGAGAAATAATTGATAAGAAATAATTCACTACAACAAATTATATGTATCAAATATGCAAGGATGGAGCCAGAAATTTGGTTGAGGGAGGGAGGGAGGGGGGGGGGGGGGCGAAGAAGTATGGACGGATTCAGAAATTTTTTTCAATAAAGGCGAAACATTAAAACAAAAGAGATAATTTTTTTAAAAAATAAACACATCTCATTATTAATATAAAAGAATGTTATATATGTGTGTGTGTCTGTATTTTTAAAAGAATGTTATATGGGGCGAAGAAGTAGGGACGGAGAAGAAGTATGGACGGATTCAGAAATTTTTTTCAATAAAGGCGAAACATTAAAACAAAAGAGATAATTTTTTTAAAAAATAAACACATCTCATTATTAATATAAAAGAATGTTATATATGTGTGTGTGTCTGTATTTTTAAAAGAATGTTATATGGGGCGAAGAAGTAGGGACGGATTCAGAAATTTTTTTCAATAAAGGCGAAACATTAAAACAAAAGAGATAATTTTTTTAAAAAATAAACACATCTCATTATTAATATAAAAGAATGTTATATGTGTGTGTGTGTATTTAAATATTAAAAAGCTATTAAAAAACTGTTGAAGCCATAGGGAAGGAGTAAAAAAAACTGTTGAAGCCATAGGGAAGGAGTAAAAAAAAAATAAACTGTTCAAGCTAAGTTTAGAACCCCTATCATTTATCATAAAAAAACATGTGCTCAACTAACTCATCTAAATCAACTCTTGGTAACAATCAATAGTTTTATTTTACTAATACTAACAAATGTACTATATATACATATATACATACAAAAATTATATATGAAGTGGGGTAGGGTGAGGGGGGCAGCTGCCCCCTTGCCCCCCATTTGGCTCCGTCCCAGCAAATATGCTAACCACCTTACATTTAATTAATAATTTTTTTTTGAATACTACTGACTCTATTACAATGTAATATCGGTTCATAACTATTTTCTCAATGTATTGAAGCACAAAGAGTCAATATCATCCCATCACTGAAACTTGAACCCATGACCTCATATTTAAGAGAGTCATTTTGTGTCACTGGACTACAAGCTTATGGGCTAATGACTACTTAGGAGTATAACATACTCTCGATGCGATATTCATGACCAAGAAGTTTTGGTACTCCCCATTTTTGTTACTTAAGTAAGATCTTGATTCTTGATGCTAATAATAATTCATTTGTGTAAAATAAATATAAGTTGCACGCATGGGTTTAATTAGCTCACTGATTCAGTAAACAGTATTTAAAATAAGAGATTAATGTTTGAATCTTGATAGTCACAGTGTGGAAATTATGTTTAAAGTGGACAGATTTCTTGTACACATTAACATTTATCCTTGTCTGACATTTTAGGAGAAGAAAATAAATATAAGTCATGCTATTTTTATAAAAATACGGAGTATATAATTTCTCTAAAATCTTATCCTAAAAGATAAAGTGCCAAAAATGTTTTGACAAAAAGGAATATTTTAATTAATAATTTGATATTTTAAATCATAAAAGTGAAAATATTAATACTCCGCCGATATTTATAATTAGGCGGTGGTCTGTTTCATATCAAGTAGCCGGCCGTCCGCATTTTGTCCTTGGTGTTTTTAATCCCGTAACTACCCCTACATATCTTGCGAAATTACGGATTTGTCCGAAGAAGCAGTACTCCTTGTCAGAAACTGACACGACCAAGGACTGAAGGGGCAATTAATGGAACACATATGTGGAGACTGGAGAGTTACCGAACTATGCGTGGGACGGCGCATCTTAGCACTAGTCTTACCAATCATATTGCTACAAATGGATTACTGTTTTTTAAACCGCCCGTGCGGGCCCACCCTTTGACTTGGACCAAAGAGAAATTTAAGGGGCATCGTTGCAAAGTTGAAGGCGTTAATAAGGGGTTAATTTGGTCAAAAAGTGAGAAAGTGCTTAAGAAAGCAAATTCGCAACTCCCAAATAGCAATTAAATCTAACACAATATTCAGTGTTTATATCCAACGCATAAAGAGCGGTCTATCAATGATTTACAATAAAGTTATACTTGTTTTGAATATGCATTCTAAGTAAAACATTTTTTGTAATTTTTTTTTTTTTGTCAAATCACGAGGTATCTTGAACAGACTTTAACGGTAGAAATGAATATATATATATATATATATATATATATATATATATATATATATATATAATAAAAACATAATAAGTTTCAATCCAGGTTATGTCTCTGGTTTTATGTCCGTTTTTTCTATTAACTTTTTTTGTACCTTATGCTGTAAATGTTGTACTACATAATTTTTTGGACAAAAATGTAAAGGAGTAGTGTATATCATTCATTATATTTAGTTTTGTGGTTAGACTTTGTCTGATTTGTTAGTATTAATCTGCTGGTTAATAGCATAGGAGTGGGCTTTGCTGTTATGTGCAGGCTATTTAAGCTTCCTTCATGGTTCATAATAAAGCATTCACTTCATATCTCTATAAAAAATATCTCTGCCGTTATAAATTCTGTTATCTTTTCACATTATTATTACCAACATAATATATTTTTTTTACATTCTTCAATGTAAATTTGATTTTATTTAATTTTTAATTAAATGTTACTATAATTATATTTAGAAATATATCATTTCTATAATTCTTACTTCATTAATGTTAATATGAATTCTACAATTATAAATAAATAAATAAATAAATAAATAAATAAATAAATATATATATATATATATATATATATATATATATATATATATATATATATATATATATATATATACACACACACACACACACACACACACACACAATTATTTTAACATTAAATATTACTGTTAGGCATATATTTTTACGCATCGCGCATATGAAATACTAATCTAGAAATATAATAAGTGTCAATACAAGTTATGTCCTTGATTTTTGTCCCTTTTTTATATGCTAATAAATATATACATTTTGCTTTAATTGTTGTACATTCATTTGCATTGGACAAAATCACCCTTACACCGTTATAACACCGTTAGTTTTTAATATATCTACCAATCTTACCATACACCTACATCTATCATATCTTTTTCCTATTTTTAATTATCATTTTATTAAAATTATCATATAACAATTAATTTAATTATAAATTATATTTTAATTAAATATTTATATGAATGTTAAATTATATATGTGTATCATATATATATATATATATATATATATATATATATATATATATATATATATATATAATGTATGTATATTATTTGTGTATCCATATCAATATATCATATATGTGAGTGTTAGCTTAGTATTATTTGTAAATTATTATTATATAAAAATATAATTTAATTTTTTTGTTTTGATCACTATATTATTCAAATATATGATAATTCAAAAGTATCATCACTTTAAGAAATTGCAAAACATAATTTTAACTAATTTTTAAAATTTTGTTATTTACAAATACTAGTATTTGCACCCGTGCGATGCACGGAATGAATTTGTTGTAATATAGTAAGAATACATGAATCGGTATATAATTATTTAAATTAGAACATCCAATATTATATGGTGCAATTAAAGATATGGTTTGCATCGTTTATATATTTTGATGTTATTATTGTTTGAATTTGTGTAAATAATTGCTCAAATTAATAGCTAATGTCTAGATGTACGGATGCGGTCCTATAATTTTGAAGATTTTATTTATCATTGTTTAGTATTTTCATACATTAGGTAAATGTGCTTGTTCTCTAACAACTCAGTTATAGAAATGAATTGTTATCCATATTCATTTGTATGGAAGATATATGTATTTTTTTTTTGTCTAGATATATAGCAATTTTTTCATTTAAAAAAAATTAATATAATCGATTATATTTACACATTATTGAAACCTCTTTGTAGACGACATTGGTAGTGACAACACAATCTTGTTCATCTTCGTCTAGAGCTAACATCTTCTCCATCAGGACGGGTTACTTGGGTGAAAATATATAATGGTAGAATATCACTCAATTAGTTATCCTTTTATATTTTCAGTCAATTCGTAATATCAGATTCATTTTCAGCCAATTATTCTTTTTTATTTTCAATCAATTAGAATATCAAATGCAGTGATATTTTTACCTAACTTCCGTTCCATTTTTAATTTACCTTTACTATTGTTTAAAATATGCATTTACTATTGATAATGTAGAATATTATTATTGGAATATTTTCCTCCAATTTTTAATTTTCATTCCATTTTTTAATTAAAATGCAATGATTTTACCATTTTTTAGTCAATTATAGATCATTTTTTATTCGCAGTCAATTATTAATATTCATTTCCTTTTATATTTTCAGTCAATTAGTAATATCAGATTCATTTTCAGTTAATTATTCTTTTTTATTTCCAATCAATCAGTCAATTAGAATATAGATGCAGTGATATTTTTACCTAATTTTCGTTCCATTTTAATTTGATGATGTAAAATATTATTAATGAAATATTTTCGTTCCATTTTTAATTTATCATTACTATTTTTTAAAATATGTCTTTACTATTTGATGATGTAAAATATTATTATTAAAATATTTCCTTTCCATTTTTAATTTTCCTTTAGTTCTAACCAAAAAAAAAAAAAAAAAAAAAAGACTTTGGACTTTGGGCATAAGTTTTCGCGCATCGCGCGTACAAAATGCTAGTATATATTATAAGTGCTATTTACTGATAAAATTTTGTTCATGATTTTAGAATTTTTGTATATAATTAATTAAGGTATAATTATGTAAAAGTATATATATATAACGTATATATTTGGGGAGAAGAAGAAGAATATTATATATTTTGGGAGAAGAATATTTTATATTAGAGGGCAATTAAGGAATACTTTATATTAAGTAAAATTTGTTTTGCAACGGCTCTATGAGACTATGACTTAGTAAGTGTAATATTATTCCGTATTTCGTAATTTGCATTATAGTTATTATTTTTATAATGTTATTTTTTTCTAAAACGATGGACCCCACTAAATCACGCGCTGTTGACTTGTGAGTCGAGAAGTGGGACAAATCTTCTACGGGACCTGGGCAGCTTCAGATTAAGCCTTAAGGGCATAAGTTATGTTCTAATTAATTATTATACCAAAGTAAATTAATAAAAATTGTGTTGTAAAGTTGCACATGACTTTGAAGATGAAAGAAAAGATCAATTGAGGCAAAACCAACTAAATTGATTAGATAATTAGTTTCATAACTACAAGATTTTAAATTCAATTCTTAGGAGTAGTCTACTTTCATTTTTTGAACTAATTATTTATAGACAATTTATAAAAATTTACCTTGTTGTGATCTTTTAAAAATTTTTAAAATGTATTTTTTTAAAAAAGAAATTAATTAGTAATTAATTGAAGATAGCATAGTCTCCACAAATATTTTGTTTCAACTTCCAAGGCATTTGGTAGGATTCCAATTCCATGAAATTTACCTCCCCCATTAGAATTTCACAACAAATGACAACTAACAGGGCGTTTGGTTGGAGATGTGGAATTACGTGAGAAAAGAATTGCAATTTTATAGGAGATGAATTACTGGGAATAAAATGAGAATTTAAATTCCAGTGTTTGGTTTACAGGAATAGAATTACTGGGAATTTTAATTCGAATGTTTGGTATACATGGGAATTGAAAGGGAATAATAGTATAAAGTCCAAAATGTCCATTGTTAGTGTGAGACATTAATTTTAGGTTAAAAAGGAAATATGTAATTTTGACTCATCACTATATTTTTTTCTTCCTAAAATCCCAGGAATTAAAACCCCATGGGGCATGGGATTTTAATTCCATGAAAATTGAGGAATTGCAATTTCTTTCAACCAAACAAGTGAATTTTGCGGCCTTTGGAATTAGGTGGGGCTTTCAACCAAACAAGTGAATTTTGCGGCCTTTGGAATTAGGTGGGGCTAAATCTTTACTCACTGCGCACAAAAAGCCCCCATCACTGCCGCGGGTGAGACTCGATCCCTGGTCATTCTTCCAAAGTTTCACCTCTATGACCAGTTGAGCTACCTATGCGGACAAAAAAATCACTTCATGCCACTAGACCACAAAGTCATCTGTAGAGAGTTGTTGATATATTTCTCTCAAATTTTGTATTTAATATTTTTATGGTTTTATTTCTTTTCTCGATTAATATTTTGGTGCTTGTAGTTGTAGTAGATCCTCGAAAGGAGTCTAAAAGATGCAAGGAGTGGGCGAAAATAGGTGGCGCTTTTTTGGTATGGGAAAACGAGAAGCTGCATGGGAAAGGAGTTAAAGGGTGAGGAGCGCATGTTAGAGCAATGCAGGGAGGAAGTGGGTAGGATGCGCCGGGAGTGAGATCCCGAGGTGCGCATTGTTGCCTTGTTGGATACGGTGCACGTGACCTCCACCAATTTTCAACGCATAAATTGGATTCATCCCAACTATCAGAAAATTAAAAAGTGAGATATTAATGCCACAATCAATGGAATCCAACCTTTGAAATTGATGCTGTCGTTTTGGGTGAGGGTATAAATGTCCAAGGAATTTATTGGACCAATATTCTTGCATATGATTTTGAGGTTGAAAATTAAAGGTACTATGTAATATTTTAGTTAATTGTCTCTCATTAATTAAACAAAATAAAAAAGAAAAGTGAACCGTCCTCTACTATTCTTCTAAAAGGCTGAATCCTTCCCCCCTCCCCCACGGAACATTTGGAAGGATGTAAATCATGGTAACTCAATTGAACATTAACCACAGTCTAGACCTTTGCTTACTGTGCACAAGGAGCTCCCTCTGGTCAATCTTTCAACTTTTCACCTCTATGACCAGTGCGTTAAGAATAATATATCATCATGTTAAGAAGTATAGAGACTTAGGACATTGCCAATTAGAATAGAGAGGATGAAGAGAAGAAGGAAAAAGAAAACAAATATGACGCCTTGCAGGAAAAAAAAAAAAGGTAAGCTTCTTGATGCGCTAGCCAGTGCGTGCACTGCACATGTCTGGTTGGGCAGTGTTTGTGCGCCAAACGCGCAAAAACTGAGTCTCTCTTCTGGAGGTCCCACAAAAAATCACCTATTGCCGGACATTCCCAAAATTTGTCTCTCCTCCCCCCTTTCTCATATACATCACCAATGTTTACCTAAAAAACTGAGCAAAATCAACTAATGCGGATGCTCTTAGAGAGTAAAATTGTTAATGTAGGTAATAAAACTGTTTTAAGAAGATGATTGGTTAAGGAGTAGTGATTTTAGTGGCAACATCCGGATGAAGATTGCTTGAGACTCAATGGGATGGGTGTTTTAAGCAAAATCTAAACATCTCATGTTGCAGAGGCATCCTTTGAGGCATGAATGGTAACCAACATAGGAGATTCCTTTGTAGGTAACAAGGCATGCATGTGGTGAAAGTGAAAAGTTGGGCAACTATGAAGAAGCTAGAGTAGGTATGCAACAAGGGTATTCGTAAAATTGATATCCAAACTGATTCAAAGGAAGTCGTGAGCTGGTTGAGAGGTGCTAAAATGTTTTTAAAATTTTAGGTGCAGTATATCCAAAATTGGTAAAACATTGATAGCTGAGCAAAGAATGAAAGGTTAAGGTTAATCACATTTTTCAAGAGTAAAATCGTGATGCGTATATCTTGGCTAATATAGTTGTGCAAATGGTGTGCTTTTGGAGTGACTTTGATTGGGCCTCCATTAAAAATAGTTCAAGCCATGTTGGATGATCATTCGAGTATTTCTAAACCGAGGAGAGTTCTTATGAGGCGCCGGTAATTATGTTTCTCCCTCCTTTTGATCAATTTTTTTTTTTTTTTTTTTGAGATAATCCCCTACTAGGATTATATATATGGTTAATATTTGACATTGGTATATAGGAAAAAAAATATTACTCTGTATATAGTTTAGTTTAGTTCTTTCATGATCAATATTATTTTATTAATTTATTTTGATTAATATTGAGTTCTTATTTTTAAATGAAAGTTGTTGATTCTTGATACTGCTAATTTAATATTGAAGTTTTAAAAAAACAATTATGTCAGTTGAGTCAGAAAGTGAAGGAGCAGGTAATTGGTATCCGGCGTATGATAGAAAGGTCAAAGATGAAACGGTTGGCCGTTGGAGAGTTAATGGTACAAACAATAATTAATTTAATTTGAGTATAGATAGTTATATCTTTGCAGCCCAGTAGAGTCGGGCTCATGTCTCGCTTATTGGGGCCCACTTTAACGGCTAGAACTATCTGACATCTAGTCAGGACTTGATTGGTTATAGGGTTTACGGGGTTAATTAGAGCATTTTCAATAGTTGTAGTTTTTGAGAAGTGTTTGCAGAGTTGTTATACTAGGATTAGGGTCCTTCTTGTAAGATGGATCATGATCTTAAACGGTGTATAAATTATGTATTTTTAGTATTGAAATTGTGAACTTTTAGAACATAAATTGTGTTTTTAAGTCAAAATACATACAACTGTAGAAGGATTTTGTGAATATAACATAGGGTAATCAGATCTTAATATATTAATATTGTGTAACTGCATTATTTGAAAGGAACTTGTGAATACAAAATAATGTAATCAATTACATATATGTTAACATTGTATGTTCGTGGTATAAAAATTGTGAATTTTTAAAAGGTAAATTGTGAACATTTAGAGGGTGTTTGGTAAATGACTATTAGCGGATTGAGTTAGTGGGTTTTAGAGTTTTTTGCACTTTTAATCCCACGACTATAGTGGCACTGGCAGAATTGATCCACGACTTTTGAACCTTGCAATTTTAGTCCACGACTATTGATCTTTTTGCAAAAATGGTCCTTCCGGCCACTTTTCCGTCAAAATTTCACCGGAAAAAAAAAATTCTCTATTTTTAGCTGGGTTAAATGCTGCGTCGGAGTACATGTACCAGTACAAAGCTGTTGCCGGATAACCCAACTAGCCCGGGGAACGCCACGGCCGCTCCGCCGCTTACTGACAGCCCTGCCTGCTCCAGGAACTCCGCCGTCTGGGACAGTAGTATGTAGCCCAGTAATATTGTATGTAGTCAAATATCAATTTTTTTCTTTTAATTTGTTGAGATAAGTAAAATGTCAATTTTAACCCGGCTAAAAATGAAGAATATTTTTTTTCCGGTGAAATTTTGACGGAAAAGTGGCCGGAAGGACCATTTTTGCAAAAAAATCAATAGTCGTGGACTAAAATTGCAAGGTTCAAAAGTCGTGGATCAATTCTGCCGGTGTCACTATAGTCGTGGGACTAAAAGTGCAAAAAACTCGTGGGTTTTACTAGTTGATAACATTAGCTGATTGTAGAAAGTGTTTGGTAAATTAGATATTAGATGATTATATACAAAATGACTTTCTCAAAAAGCTGATCGAAAAAGCTACATTGAGCAGCTTCTTAAATTTTAGCATTTTGGAGCAATAAGTTGTTACAAAACGATAAGTAATCAAACACTTATATTGATTGTTTAACCAAGTCAAACAACTAATAGTAGTCAAAAAAATTAAAATTGGTTGATAGACTAACTATTTTACCAAACAGGGCCTTAGTATGTAAATTGTGACCATTTAGACTCGGGTCCACCCCGCAGAATAATTTGTCATTTTTGCAGGTGTGATTAGGAAAGAGAAAATGGAAGGTAAGAAAAAAAAATCTGCAAAAAATAAAAAATAAAAATTTACGCGCCCGGCTAGGCACGAGATTTGCGCCTCACGGAGGCAACATTACTTAGCTTTTTTCCTTTCCTGGTGGGGCCTAAAGATCTAACAAAAACCAAGCTCTTCATATCATATCTCACTTATTATTCTCCTCCTTTTCCTCCCTCCTCCATATAAGCTTGGCCTCCTCAAAAACCATTGATGAGGATGCCTTAAAAAAAAAAAATGATAAAGTGGACTCCACTTCTGCCATGTGTCTTAATTGGGTTGGAAGAAGAAATTAAAAAATTGTGACTATTTTATTTTGAAAAAATGATCTGATAGGCTATCAAACTTTGTCTGAAAGTCAATTAAGCTCCTAAATATTTTAAAGTCACAATTAAATCCATCACCATTGTATTTTTTATACAAAGAAGCTCAAAAACCACATAGTGACTTGTGATACCAGGTCACTAGGATTCTGGCAACCATTCGGTGATACTCTGGTGCTATTTCTAACAACAAAACAATCAACGACAGATGAAGGGTCGCCAGTCGCCAGCGAAGATGGAAGGGGGGCATTGGTCGCCTTCTTGCCATTGATCACCGGTAGCATGTCGCCCAACAATCCCCTCTAGCACATGCCAACTTCAAATGCACAACATGCTTTTAATGTAATTCTTTAATCCGTGATAAGCTTTCATACCAATTAATATTTTCATATTAAGAGTTATCACTACATCAAAAGTTATAACTAGTAGCGAATGTGCATATACAATCTTATTTTCTTATACTCGCATAGTAGTTAGTGATACATTTAAATGATAGAATATTAGATCCAACTCTCAAAACCTCTACGCAACATATCGTAAGAGGAATCTTGCATTCTTGACAACTCTTCAAACATTAATACAGTATTACTCATCTTTTTCAAACTCGTGCTTGAAATTTTGAGTTGTCAAGATTGAGAGTTACCTTTTTTTTTTTGAATTAATAATTTTTCTAAAATATTTACGATTCATGCTACCTCTTGTATTGAAATTATTTATTGATATTTATTAAAATTATTACTCATTAACAACTACTCCTTAATGTATCATAATTATTGTATATAATATATAAGATGGATCAACTCATTAGTAATGGATGGAAAGAATAAATTCACCTTAATGAGTGGACATTAGGAATTAATTTTAATGAAAATAATATTTATTTTTTTATTCTAATATTATCGTTTTAGAAGTGAAGATAATGTTTAACCTTATTTTGTGGCTGAATCCTTCCAATAATTGTTGCGGGGTGGCAATGGATAAATATTGGTTGACGTGTTGACCAGATATATATTGCCACGTCCTCAACAAGCCCATTTCGATCTCTTTCAATCAATTGAAATAAGACTTATTATGTTTTGTTTTGTTTTGATTTTCTTTTTCTTTTGTCTGTTATTTAATTTAAAATTAATTTTTAAAGGGTTCTTAAAGAGACGTGTAGTTGAAAACTTTACGAGGTTGTTCGATTGCTCACATAAGGAGATAAGGGTGGATTTGATTGAATTTCTTATTTGTCTAATATATTGTTTTCACCGTTTGAAAAGTTATTAGTGAGTAATTATGTTGAGGTTAATTATTATTATTATTATTATTATTTATTTATTTACTTTTTTTTAGTGAGAAAGGAGGAAGTTATCCCAAAAGCTAACCGCCTTAGTGGTCAGTATACACACGTCGAATGAAGGGGGTCCTTGCATCACTTCATATAAGCAAGGTTCATAATGTCTTCGGGCAGACGGTCATAGATAATCCATCTACGATCCGTTGCATTATTTGATCTCGCAATAACGTCAGCAACCTTGTTTTGTTCTCGGAACACATGGGTGATTCTCACGTTTCTGTTCATCAACCTCCTGCACCTAGTCACAAGATTCACCACCTCAGCCATATGCTCGTGCCCATTTATCCCGGTAGAAATCCACCCGACCACCTTCCAAGAATCACATTGAGGTTAATCTTGTTTGATTAATTAATATAAAGTAAATTTGTGTTTTTAAAGAACAACTCAATCGGTTGATCAATTCAAAATAAGTTCATAAATTTTACTTTACTAACCGTTGTAAAGTAGTACAGAATTCGAATCCTACCAATTTCATTTTGTAAAGTATTTAGGAACAAATGAATCACTTAATTAAGGCACATTACCCGCACTATTTGTCTCATACACAAGTCTTTCAAAAATGTGAAGGGTCTTTAAATTTGGGGTTCAAACTTATAAAAGTAAATATGTATATTGACCATAGTCCTCCAATTTTGTGTCTTTTTGATAGCCCACCGCTATATGGGTTGCATTCTTTGTTATTTGCAATCGTTATACCCTACACCACGGCGCACATAGCACTGTGCACCGCGCGCCTCCAAAAACGACGTTGTTTTGGGGTCGTTTTGGGAGGCGCGGTAGGAAGTTGCTGGGATTATGTGTATTTGTTCACACAGTTATGTGTATTTGTTCATACAGTTATGTGTATTGGTTCATACAGTTATGTACATTTTTTATACAATTATGTACATTCTTTTTATACAATTATGTACATCCGAATCAGAAAATTTGTGTGTATTATGTTAATAGTTGATGTGTATTATGTTAAAAGTTTATGTTTATTATGTATTATGTTAGATTATGTGTATTATCTTTTAAAAAGAGTATGTATATTTTGTTATATAATTATGTACATTCATGTATACAATTATGTGTATTCTAGTATAACATTATGTACATTCTTGAACAACGGTTTTTTTTTTTTTAAAGAAAAAACTACTGCCATTCATTGGGGCGGGAAATTTCAAAAAAAAAAAAAAATTAAAACGACGTCGTTTTGCATCTGGACGCATAGTGCAACGCGCGCCGTGGTGTAGGATATAAATTGCCTGTTATTTGCTAAACTTTGTTGGTGCTGTTTGATTTAAATTTATTTAACAGATTTGCTCGATTTCTTTACCTTTTGTATATAAAAAGGAAAAGAATAATGTTTGAAAGACAAAAATTTACCAAAAGTTTTATTAAATGTTAATGTGACATATTGTTATTATTTGATTTGAAATGGACACTTCCTGAATTGCTTAATAGTAACAAGTCACATAAAAATATAAACTTTTTTTCTTTTTGGGGGTAAAAATTCTAATCCGATCCATTTAGCAAAAACTGATTGAAAAATTAGTCTCTAATTATAAATTGAGAAATTACACTTTCCGTCCATGAGCGGAAGAATGGTCCGCCATGATAGAAAAAACCCTAGCTAGTTGATACCAGATGAGAACTGAATATTCTGGATTAAACAAAGAATCACAGAATACAACAGAATAAATACAATACAAGAATTACAGAAATACGGAATACACAAACCCAATACAACTAAAATACATAGAGTCCTAATAATTGAGTTAATACCATTTGAGATCCTCCGAGTATAGTGGTTTTGCCACGTTTAGTCCTAAACTTTTAAATCGACCATTTGCGGTCCTTCGACTTTCAAATTTAACCATTTGTGGTCCAAGTTAACCACCCATGGTCCTTCAACTATTAAATTTTAACCAACCATGGTCCTTTCAAGAGGACTACCACTGGTTAAATTTTGAAACTTGAAGGACCATGGGTGGTTAACTTGGACCATGAATGGTTAAATTTGAAAGTCGAAGGACGGCATATGGTCAATTTGAAAGTTTAGGACTAAACGTGGCAAACCCACTATACTCGGAGGACCTCATATGGTATTAACTCCCTAATAATTTATACTTAACGTAACAATTCTAATTGCAACATTTTTGTAGTTCAAAGATGCAATTAATTACTTTTTTCTAAATAATTCGTGAGTTTATTTGACTTTTCTCCCTCGATGTTATCAGACGAGACTATAAAAATATTAAAACTTAAAAGATTTTAAGTTGTATTATATTATTATAGATAGCATCTCTCCAAATGAGAGCTTATAACAATTAAATCAATTTTATAGTTATCAAAATCAAGCATAACATAACTATTGAATATTTGAAGTTATAATACAACAAAATAAAACATAAAAATTTGAAGAAATAATAATGAAGAGATCCCACCGAAAGTGAAAAAAAGAGGGCAGAGACATGAACTTATTATTTTATAGTTGTTGGGGGTTAGCCTCAATGTGCAACAACTCCATTAACTCTTTGCTTGTTCCTAGTACCAACATTTTTTGGTCATATGTTGCACCTAAAGCCAATGTTTTCTTCTTTCATAATTCATTGATTCACCCTGTCCCGGACCCCACCACATGAACTTATGATTTTATTTTATTTTTCTTTCAAAGTGAACCTAACCATTCTTGATTAATTGTTGAAGACTATATATGTCAAAGTTTTTGACATTATACATAAATAATGTCTTTGGTCGGGTCATGCCAAAACTTCTTTCATTATATATGGCCGAAGAGCCGTTACATAGGTGATATATGTACAATATTTTTCAAACCACTTCACTAGATAGATTAAATTTCTTTTAATTAAAAGTATCACCTAATAACTTACATTCTTATAAGTTATAACATTCAATTGAGTATATGCTTTTTTTTTTTTCTTGAAATTTTTTTTCCATGTATTTATACATATGAAACACAAATATTAGTTTATCGTCAATTGTTAACTTAAGCATTATCGACCTTCAATTCCTTTTTTTTTTTTTTTTTTTTTTTTTTTTTTACAAAATGAGGGTTTTGTCCCATTTTTTCACGAAGTTGTGGTTCTAATAGTTTTGATTCTTCGGTTGTTAACAGAAAATTTAATATTTTAGGGCTTATGTGTGTGCTTTGGGTGAAATCCGTCTTGTGACTGAGCTGACGTAAAAGGACCGCAAGGAGATAAACTAGTCTAGATTGCATTAACCAACTTTACCCGAAAAAGTTAAGCATCTCTAACAGGGAGTCGAACTGAACTTGAAATATTATGGTTATCAAATCAATTATCCAACCAACGTAACCTGGCTAGAAGTTGAGCTCAAGATATCTTATTCCTAATTGGCATGATGCACAACTTTTTTTAAAAAATATATTTTCCTACTTACCTACTTTATAATATTAGAAGAGAAAATTTTACAAATTAAAGGGGAATTTTTATCAATAATTTCTGGACTTAATGACTAAGATGGACGACTAAGTCAATGGTTTAGTTTCTATATTTGAACAAACATGTGTCTTTTTTTGAAAGGTGGCCAATATGGCATATATTAAAAGTATTCAGAAATAGAGTCTGGGGGATATCGTCCGAATACATAATCATAGAATAATTAAATGCAGAAGTCGCTAAACTATGAGCTAAATAGTTCTCTGATCTAGGAATAAAATTAACTGAGCAGTAATCAAAAGAGATAATGCGTGCTCTACAAGCACTAATAGCATAGCCAACGTAAGTCCGAACTGTGATAGCTTGATTTGTCAAATATTGTTGTAGGGTCAAACAATCTGTGAGTAAGCGTACAGAGCTTTCCCCACGATTCCATAACCAAGACAAGGCTTCCTTACATGCTATTGCCTCAGCCATAAGCGGGGAGAGACAATTTGATAAGGGTGCACTGAATGCCACTTTTTTTCTAAGATCAAAATAGATATTTTCCCAATTAAAATATTTTCTATTAAGATTTTTTTCTATATATGGAATATATACCCTTTCTATTCTTCCTATAAAAATATTGATAGGGATACTTCCTGTTATCGCAAACAAGGAGTTTTGCGACATGTTGTAATTATCAGAAACCGCTTGCCTTTTAGTTACTCGAGGGATTGATCTATAAAAAACCGAGTCACCTTTATTTTCATTATTAATGGATTTATATGATCTTCCTCGTTCAACAAAATCGCGCCAACCGTAGCTTTTCCTGTAGCAGGCATAAACGCGGCATCGACATAACATTTCCGCACCGGCTCGGTTGACTCCAAACGTGCGCCCTCCTCGGCAGCCACAAGGACGTCGGCAGTGACTTGTTGCTGCTGCTGCCGTGTCACGGCAGTGGCGGTAATAGGACACTGTGCGGCAGCTTGGTGGTTTGTTTGGCGGTGGGTCGGGTGGATACGTTGCCATGCAAGTGTGGTGGCTTCGGCCAAGGCTAGCACTTTCCGTGGTCGCGGTAGACATGCATTCCATACCGCTCCGTTTCTGGTTCTCCAAGTATAGTATAAGATTGCAGCTGCTTGAACAATTTGGTTAGTGTCTAAAATATTTAATAGATCACTAAACCAAGTATGAAAAATATTTGTTGTTATCATGGGGATTGGAAGGTGAGATTGAGCCCAAATGAAACTTGCATAATCACATGTTACTAAGCATGCATTGTGTCTTCATCCATTATCCCACACATAGCACATGTTGGTTGTATTTCCACTCTCTTTATAATCAAGTTTGTTGGAGTAGGGATGATACCACTCAAAGCTTTCCATAAGAATGTTTTCCATTTGGGGGGATTTTTAACTTTCATAGGCGTAACCAATTATGAGTGCCTGTATTATCATTGAGGTTACCCACAACTGTTTTGTAGCCACTCTTACAGTATAGTTACCTCCCTGATCATCATGTCAATACCACATATCTTCATAATCCGGTGATACTGGGATCTTTTTTATTCTATCCACATCCGCAGGATTAAAAATATCTGTCAATATATCCGGATCCCAGGTCTGTGTCTCATGATCAATTAATCCCACCACTGCTGCATTATTTAAATATGGAGGCTTATCTGTATGAATCATTGGGTCTTGTTCATCCTGTAACCATGGGTGATCCCAGATGAGGGTTGTTTTTCCATTTCCAATTCTGCGCCTGATTCCACCACAAACCATGCCCTGAACTGCCATTATACTGCGCCAACAGAAACTGGGGTTATTCCCTATTTTGGCATCATAAAAGGTCCGTTTTGGGTAATATCTGGCTCTGTAAACTGGTGAGACCAATGAGTCAGGTTTTGTTAGAAATCGCCCTGCCTGTTTACCCAGCATCGCTATATTAAATGCATGCCGTTCTTTGAAACCCAGACCACCATACTTCTTTGGTATACACAATCTGTCCCAAGCCTTCTAATGGATTCCACGTTCATTCCCAGACCCCACCAATATCAGTTCTCAATAGCTGTACAAATCCCCATAGGTAATAAAAAAACACTCATTAAGAAAGTAGGCATTGCCTGAGCCACACTCTTCAACAAGACTTCCTACAGTTGCTACTGGAGCAATAATCATGTGTAAAATGTACCCCGTATTAATACTTTAATTTACACGAAAATTCTATCGTTGCTACTTAATGGCACGTTCAGGATGAAGTTAGTTTGGTGACCTTAACCAACAAAGAATCACACGAAAGTAACTATGTTCTTCATAGTAAATAGACTCAAATCAAGAATATTAACCTGTTAATAGTTACATATATTCGTAAGTTTTTGTTTTAAAAAAAAATATTTTATTTAAAGTTGTAATGCCAAATGGCAACTTGGCTTTCACGAAAAGGAAATTTAGGGGTACTGTATCTTTTTATTTATCAGATTCTCTCAAACTCTCTCTCTCGATCCAGTTGTGGACAGTCATATCAATATTGGACTCATTATGTGTATCAGATAGGAACAGAAGCATTTATTTCATACAAATACCCAAACACAATTAAACAAACAAATTTTCAAGTTAATGCTGACGTCTGTACACTTTGAATTATTATTTTCATGCGACATGTGTCAACCTCCAAAATGTTTATATATATATATATATATATATATATATATATATATATATATATAGGGGGTGGGGGTGGGGGGGGACCTTTGTCATCATCCATATCCAAGTTAGTGGCCTGGGCATGGAATTTTATCTAATCTTTTATGTTATTAGGTTTTTAAATTGATTTCCACAATTAATTTCAAGTCTAATCTCTTTTCCTTTTTGATAATCAAGGTATATCATCATAGTTAGTGGACATTTGTACTTTGATGCTGCCAAATTACCTTTTATAAAGCTTTGGTTAGTGTCATTTAACATTTAAATGTTTAGTTTACTTGAGATATTATTTTTATTATGATTATGATTTGATTTTATTAAAGGAAGAAACAAAAAAATGTGATACGATTCTCCTTTTGAGGTCAATGGCCGGAGTTTAAAATAAGGTCAAACTCTATAAGTAATTTTTTTTTTAAAGGAAACTATAAGTAATTTCATTGTTGTGAGGATACTGAACAGTGTAGGAAAAAAAAAGAGTAAAAATATAGGTCAAGAAAAAGCATAATATTACTCTCCTAAAAATACTTGTGTAACTATGGTAAAATTTTTTGAAATAGGTAGTTGGGTATTTAGGAGCATTGTTCGCATAATGTAGGTTGGAGAGTTAATTGGTACCGAAAGTAATTTCAATTATCATTAATATTCAGCACAATAAAATATAGTATACCTAATTGTACATAGTATTATCGACATCATTATCAATCAATACCATAGAAAATACATGTGTGTGTGATAGAAAATAATGTTTTGGCTTTATCAATCATGTCTCATACTCTCTTCATGTTGTACAGCTTGAATTGGAGGCATTTGAAAATTTGCCACCCTCAAATATTTTGCTTTTCACTTTATTGCAAGATTCTCATTTACAACCACATACATTTATTGTCCTAACCATTTGAGGGTTTTTTTCCCTTGACCATTGCATATATGCCTAATTTTCATTTGTTCCTCTTTTATTATAATTTTATAATTTTATAATTATAATATATAGTTCATTTAGTATATATCCAACATTACACTTCTTAATCTATAGACAATTAATTTAAAAATTCTCAAGAAATAGTACATAGAGAAACCCTAGAGGAATATAATACTGAATAAATTAAATATTTTAACATAAAGATCCTTTGCGATTATTTTTTACGGAGTAGCATATAATATAATATATAAATATAAATGTTCAATTTAACTACCATCTTAAATTTTTATTAGTCATTACAAAACGCATACTTCGGTTTAATATTAGAGCCAATCACATGCACTAGCTAGCTAGGTCATGGGGTTGAATCTCTGCATCACACAGTCTGGTAGCGATTGCGAGCTTCTTCTTCTTCTTCTTCTTCTTTTTTTTTTTTTTTTTTTTTTTTTTTTTTTTTTTTTTTTTTTTTGTAAATGAACGGTTGAAGTATATTTGTTGAAGATAGGAATATATATATATATATATATATATATATATATATATATATATATATATATATATAAAATACAAAATGTAGGAAGTATGATTATGCTTTTTATGTGCAAAAGTTGGGTGGCTTTAATATGTAAGGGTTGCTTGCAAGTTGCTTTAAATATGATGGAGCCAAAATAAGGAAGGAGTTATACAAAAGGGATGAGACCATGTCAAATCCATCATGAGAGGTTGCAGCTCCAAAGTTTGGCATATATGCAATTCAAAGAATAGGAAATTAGCATGGCTGTCAAAGGGGACCAATGCTTTTGTTGTTTGTGGGTTTAGGAAGGTCCATGATTAGGTCTTTGCTTACATTATTCCTAATTCATCATTAATTTCTAGCCATCCACTATTTATCTTGTTAATTATTAATCATTACAATTTAAAAGTTATATAACTTTTTTTTTTTTGTTTAAAGTTTTCCATTGTTTGGTTAATTATTGGTGGAGGGAGGTGGTTAATGCATTATTACCTCGCGGTTTGTGGTTGCTTTTTTTAATATTGAAATTATACCATTTATTATTGGTCTTTTTATTAAAAAGAAATATGTTATTACGATTTTATGTTAAAAATATTGGTGCATTAGTACTTGATATAAACATGAATAATATACTTATTGTACTTAGTACTACTGACAATAATGTTGATAATACTTTGATTTAACGAAAAACTTGCATTCGATACTCGAAAGTGTGCTATGAGTATATACTAGAGCATACATTCAAGTATTTTGAATTGTTTATACTACTCGATACTATGAATAATACTGATATTGATTCATGTCGTAAAAAAAAATTCTTATTTATTTATTTTGGGTAAAATATTGCACATACATGGAATCCCATTTTCTTTCTCTAAAAGGAGAGTAACACACATGATACATCATGATAAACATGGCCTCCATAGTTTAGGCAATCAACTCTGCTTAGCTTTTTAGACTTCCAAGTTTATTTTTTTTATTTTTTTTATTTTATGATATGATGTCCTTTCCATTATGTCCCTCTTTGTTCTCTATCCCACAGTCCCCCTATCAGCCCTATAAAAATCATGATTTATGATGTTGTGAAATCATTACTTATAATTATTTTTTTTTTTAAAATTATTTTAAATATTTTTTGGGGGTTTAAATTTGTTGATTAAGAATGCAAATTAATCATCACATACCCCCCCTTGCTTGGTGGATGTCAGCTAAGCCATTATCTTCCATCACTCTCTTTCTTCATAGCTGCATCAACTTACTCATTTCACATCCCTCACCTCATCACCACACTCTCTAGCTTGTTCATTATCTATACTTAGAAAATTCAAATTTCTATTCTTCTTTTTCTCTTTGGCTGAATTGGGTGATTAAAGTGGTACCACAGAAGTTCACATCAGCAGTTGCAATCACAATATAATGTAATTTGGAGATAATATGGATTTATTATTGTTAAGTTGGAGTTTAGTGAAAGAGGGGAGAATCTCCCCATCACCTCTTACTTGTACTGTGCTTCTATAATAGATTTACCAAAATATTTATAGTTTGGTTTAAACACAATTTAAGTTATATACACACACACAATAGTTTTTTCTATGCGCAACGCAAAAATAAATGCTCAATATTAGATACTGGTCCCCCCCATCTAATCACTGCTGAGTCACCATGATTTATTCATCGAGTCTGAATGTGAAGGCCAACGAGGAAGTTTTGCCTGTTGTGAGCAAGAATTTTAGTGACAAATGATTACATATAAGTATGGTAGCATTTAATATATATTAACAGGGGTTTAATGATATAAGAGTAATTTTATCTGATAAATATAATATTTGTAGTGTAATTTATAAATGAATAAACATAAACTGCAGACATAAATTAGGAATACTACCATATGTTCACTCTTATAAGTTTATATATATATATATATATATATATATATATATATATATATATATATGGTAATTTAAATTCCAGAGTTTACAGGAATAAAATTACTGAGAATTTCAATTTCAATTATTATTATTGTTGTTATTATTATTATTATTATTATTATAAATCTAAATAATCAAATTCAAATTTTGCTTTTGAAAATTTATGTAACACGCTGTAAATAAACTCTAGAATTGCATAACGAAAACAATAAAATAGATAAGAGAGTTTTGAGAAAACATGTTTGGTTGAGGTTGGCCTATAGATTGACGTTATGTGTTGATAGTAGAAGAAGACACACTATAATCGAAAGTGAAAGCTCAAACATCAATTTTAGGTTAAAAAAAAAAGGAATAATTTTATCTCAAAATTATTTCTTTTTCTTCCTAAAATCCATGGAGGGCATGTGATTCTAATTCCATAAAAATGATGGAATTTCAATTTTACGAAATTGCAATTCTCTTTAACTAAACGAAGGAAATTTGCTTACTTTCGGAATTATATGAGATTAGATGGGAATGAAATTATAATTCTCTCAAACTAAACGTCCGTCAATATATAGAAATTATAATTGGCAAAGCAGGATTTATATATCAGAAGTTGTGTGAATTGACCGGTACTACTATGACTCACAGTCAATATATAGAAGTTATGTATTAACAAAAAGTCAAAAATGTACATATCATCGTTGGCTCATGTGAATGGACCGATACTAGCTAAAATAAGTCACTATAATTGAATTTTCATCCAATTAACATTATATGATGCTGCATCAAGTTTTTGCAATTTTATGTGAGATTTCAATAATTGTGTAAAACCATTGCTAGCCCAACTATAATTGGAGCTTATAATGGCCCAAGCTCATAATGGAGGGAATAATATAATACTATATTACAATACTCCTTGGCCCAATTCATTTTGGACCAAAAGCTCTTACAAAAGGTAACTTAGCCCATCCTAAAGTATTTGTATTAGTACAAGAGTGGAGGAATTCATCAATCTATATTGCTATATGGCAAATTAGTAGTTGTACCCGTGTGATGCACGGACATATGATATAGACAAAAATTAATCGTAGTGTAATAAAAAAAAAGAATAGTATATGTAATAATTATTGAAAAATGATTAACATTGCAATTATATTACGCATTATTGAAAACTTCTTTGTATATGACATTTGTAGTCGTACTTACAATACATTATCCCCAACATAGAAAACGTGTTTTCATCAATTGCTGCAAAATTATCATCTTGAGTTTGCAATAAATGTGAGGTGGTATGCATATCTCAGAATTACCATCAACTATATTACCGATGGTTCCATCACCAATATTAGTAATTGAACAAATTGCACTTTTGGTCCTGTGACTATTGGGATACTGACAATTTGAGTACGTGACTTTCAAAACTCTCAATTTAAACCTTTAACTACGCAATTATTAGCAGATTTGGTCCTGCCGGCCAAATTGCCGACCAATTTTGACCGGAAAAATGTAATTCTTTTAAAATTATTTATTTATAAGGGCAAAATGGTCATTTAACGTCATTTCTCCTTCTTCCTCATTGTTATTCCTATTTACAGAGCTGGAGTTGTCAACTCTTGCGAGTAGGTTGACTGTAGTTACTGGTTGGGGTCTCTTGTCAGCAATCTTACCTAACTTAGCTCTTCCATCTTTCCTAATTTTTCATTTTTCAGTTTCTCCTACAGAATTTGTTCAACGGATAACCCCCATTCATCTTCTAAAATTCGATTAATAAAGATATCAGAGAAGAAGCAAAACGAACACGGGCACGTACCATTAACGTCATGTGTTCTAAACTACGAAGTATATTTTAATCATAGGAAGTAATTGACAGTTCACATTACATCGCCATAGTAATCTGTAAAAGATTGATGCTGGAGAGTACATAAGAAAGGAATCTATAAATGTTGTGCGCAATATTTACTTGAAGTTAAACAAAAGGGGAGAAAGAGAGACAAATTAGAGATACAATAATATGTTTGTTGAATGGAAGCATATATCCCCGCCGGCCGACCGGCCGCTTTGATTTAGCAGGAGGCAGGAGGAGCTCTGTAATATGCCGGAACAGTCGCCGGGAAGAACATCTGCCTAACTCCTTCTGCCTTGATGATGGGGGGGAGGATGATGGCCGATGCACTCTGTAAATATTTCATTTTCATCACACAGGTTAAAATCCAAGGAAAGTGGGGAAAGAAAGAATGAGAGATTGAAATACGAGGGCGCACCGAAATTAATCTTGCTCTGATCCACATGCGTTTCGGGGAAATGGGGATTTGCTTTTCAGCAGACGCAAGAGGGAGAAATGACATTAAATGACCATTTTGCCCTTATAAATAAATAATTTTAAAAGAATTACATTTTTCCGGCCAAAATTGGCCGGCAATTTGGCCGGCAGGACCAAATCTGCTAATAATTGCGTAGTTAAAGGTTTAAATTGAGAGTTTTGAAAGTTACGTACTCAAATTGTCAGTACCCTAATAGTCACAGGACCAAAAGTGCAATTTGTTCTTAGTAATTCACTTTGTAAAATTTTTAAGTTCATAAAAAATCATCACCATAATTTATCCTTTGCAAACGTAAAATTTTATGTTAGCTTGAGTACCTTACAACTCATCTAAAGGTAAAAAAAAAAAAAAAAAAAAAATAATAATAATAAATAAAAATAAAAATAAAAATAAAATTTTTTGCCCCAACAATATCTTGTGTTATTCTCTTTGAAATTACTGAGAGTATTTGACAAAAATCTCTATAAAAAAACAGATGCATTCCGACCAAAAGTCATATAATAGCTACATGATTTTTTGAAGCATAACAAATCTATCATTGTTTTGAACAACACTTCGAAGCAATATTTATGCATCATTGGAGCTTCACCTGAAATTATCAACTTGCACTGCACAATTAACTCTGCTAATTGACTCGGTTGTTTTATGTTACATGTGGATTTTTCTGTTATACAAATAGCTATTGCAAATTGAGAATATAATGTGTAGTTCTTCCACCAGGTAGTAACAAAGATACTGAGAAAATTTCAATTTTGGTTCACTGACTATTGAGGTTGTGTTAATTGCAACACTTGACTTTCAAAAATGTTAATGTAGTACCTTGACTATGCAATTTCTTTCAATTTTGGTCACTCCGATCTCCGGCCAAATTACCGGTCAAATATCACCGGAAATTTTTAATAGGTCAAATAATGAGGGCTTTTTTGGTCATTTTACTTTTTCCCTTTCTTCCCCGGCGAGACCCCGACGAGAAACTCCATTTCCGGCGAGTTTCATACATAAGAATTTTTCCTTTGATGTGTAGTTCCATAGAAAATCACAATGCTATTCCATCTGTTTTGAAGCCCTACGGCCATTTATATGATATTTATCCTAAAACTTGGTTTTATGTAGTTTATAATTTCATATTTTCTGTGATGAGTTGCTGTTTTTGTTTTTTTGTGTTTGTTTTTTTTTTTGAAAATGGGTTGCTAGTTTTTAGTTTTAGGTTTTATTATTATTTGTTTGGGTGTCTGCCTCTATCTCCTTTGTCAACCTTAAAGTGTGCAATCATGGAAGCCGAGCACCATATATGAGAACCAGTTTTACCTTTATTTTACAAATGTGGTTCAGTTTTTTGATTTGCTGCCTCATTGACTCCATGATGATCCTTCACAAATGTGGTGGAAGAGGACCGAGGTGCATACTGTCAAGCAAGGTAAAATCTTCATATTGTATTTTTTTTAAAGGGTGAAATCCTCCATATTGCAGCCTATATAATGACCACTCGGATGAGAAGATTTGCATGCATAACACATTAATACTCCTTGCAGAGCAGAAACCTTTCCAAAATTCATTCTTGATACATACTTGTAAGCCAAACTCGCATCTACACAATAGAAAAACTATAATAATTAGTTTAGTGAGAAAATGTGAGGACATCTGACGGAGGACATCTAACTATAGCAATGGCTGCCTATTCATGATGAGGTAAACATACCTTATTTATTATCTTTTTAATTGTAAGCTGTATTATTTGTGAAAAATTTCTATAAAATGTTTTTATTTTATTTTATTCTATTAGGGTACATACATTTTTCGAAGGATAGATACAGTGAATGGAGTGGAGTGATTTTGGAATTGAACTCAAGTAGGATCAAAACAGTTTGAAGTAATTCTTTTAATGTAAAGGAAGCAGGTAATTCAATAGGTTGGAAAGAAACGCATTTACATAAAAAATTATATATTAAACAAACATTTTATTTTATAAATCAGTTTATTGTTTACTGAAATAAAAAAAATTAGGTTATTGGTTTAAAAAAATGAGATTAATCTACTTTTTATACTTACAATTTTATTGAAAACGAAAAAACTTAAATATTTATGATTTATTACAATTTGATTGTTCATTCTAATACACAGTTTTGAGAGAAATAGTTATTAGATCAGTTACTGAATTTTTGTTTTTAAAAATTTAAATCAGTCTTTAAATTAAAAGACTGTGCAAGCACAATACTTGCGCAGAGATGGAAAAATTTAAACAAATAATTATGAAACTGATATAAAGTAATTAGAAAAATAATGTATTTTTTATCTTCGTTGAAAACAAAAAAGTTAACTCGAAGAATTTTATCTCACTGAATATTTTTTTAATTCTATTACATATTTGGTGGAGTTTGTAAAGTAATCTGTAAAATATAACAAATAATATGAAACTGATATAAAGTAATTAGAAAAATTATGTATTTTTTATTTTCATTGAAAACAAAAAAGTTAACTTGAAGAATTTTATCTCATCGAATATTTTTGTAATTGTATTATAGATTTGGTCGCGTTTGTAAAGTAATCTGTAAAATAAAACAGAACATATTTCAAAAGTGATTCTGATTATGGTAATTGATTTCACGAGTACTTGATTTTGTTAAAGATATAAAAAAAAAATGTCTAATTGAGGTAGAACTATGACCAAAACAAAGTGAGTAAACACAGATTCTGTAAAATGATGATCTAAATTGCAGATTAAATATAAAAACATAAGAAATGGAGAAATTGACTTAGCTTTTTGTATGTTCGAATTTTTTGGAGTTGTTTATTTATGTTTAGTCATAGCGTCTAATCTAACACCGGAGAATTCAATAGAATGGAAGATGATAGGAGAATATTAAAAAGAATCGCAACAAATCGGAAGAAAAAGGGAGGGATCAGAAAGAATCGTACTGAAGAAGATGTGTCGCCCCGTCGCGATCTGCAGAGGGGAATGCAATGACACTCAAATGGGTTAAAAGTCTTGATATGTGATGATAATGAGAATTTTGTAATTACGACTAAAAATGGTGTATATTCAGAAATCTTTAATAATTTGTATTTTTTGAAAAATAATAATTTGTACTTTCTTTATCGTTTTGATAATATTATTCATCTAGCTAATTTATTTTAATTTCGAATATTTTCAGTTGTATTTCTATAATTAGACTTATATTATATTAGTTTTATATTATGTCCTAATACAATTTATATTAATTAATTTTTGAAACTCTTCATTATTCAATGTGTATTGTTATTTGTATTACCAATGTATGTTAATAGCCGTGATTAATAGTGATGGACTGATGGAAGAATCCCTAGGCTGCATCATTTAATTATACTACCTGACTGTTCAGTCTCCAATAACAACCAATTAATGTATTTTCTTCAAATAGGATTTGAACTAAATATACAGACTGAAATCATTATAAATACATGTAAAGAGAATACTTTCAGGGTTTTGACTTGGTTTCATATTACAGTTGGGCAGAAAGTATGATGTAATGGGTAAGTGTATTTAATTTGGATTATATATATATATATATATATATATATATATATATATATATATATATATATATATATATATATATATATATATATATATATATATATATACACGCACAAAATATTGATGTTACTCATTTAAAAAATAGATTTTGATACAAAATATGTTATATTTAAAGTTTAATCTGTTGAATATATTATATTTAACTGCATTAGAAAGATAATAGTGGTACTGGGTATTAATTGTATAGTATTAGCATGTATATCGCTTTATGTTTTTTTTTGTTTGTTTAAGTATTCTTTGTGTTTGTTATAACAATTGGGTTAATGATTTCTTTACTTTTTTTTTTTTTTTTTTTTTTTTTTTACTTTTTATACTCTAAACAAGTTAAATTATTTATGATCTACATTAATTTATTTAATTTCAAGTCATTTTTGAGAATTTAAAAATAAAAAATGAAATAATATAATTTTTTGAATGCTACTAGCATCTATTACATTGTAGTATCTGTTCATATACTTTCTCAACCTACTAAAACACAAAGAACTAATAACACCTCCATTGAGGCTCGAACTTACAACCTTCCAAATGAAAGTTCAACCCGGGTACCATTAGACCACATAGTCCTGGTGATGAAATAATATAATAAACCAACTATTACAGTATTACTTTAACCAACCATTTGATTGATTTCTGCATTATTTGTATGAAAAAAAAATATTGTTATACATCTTTTTTACATTGAAAAAAATAATATAAGCAAGTTATATTGCATACGTTATATTATTTTTGAACTTTATATCCATAATTATGAATAGTTTTAGAAACGGTCCCAATATTTTACTTCTTACATATTATGCATTTTTGGGCTCAGAAAATGAAAATATCCAAGGACAGTCAATTTATTTGCATGAGCATATGGTTATCGGTAATCGCATCAATTCTCAAAATGATGACATGCCAATTCAAGGTGTACAATTGAACACTCTGACAAGCAATGAGTATCCAAATGGTCTCAAAATTTTTAACATGTGGCGACTCTACTTTTTGTTTGAACACTACACAAAATGTAATTTACAAATAAATTTTCAATAATTTGTAATACTTTTGAATTTTCAATATCATAACCTATTTTTAATAGTATTCTGTATTTATGTAATACTAATTTTACATCTTACAATGCATTCGGTTTTCAAAAAATATTTATACTTCAATTATAATAAGACTAAGAATATACATCTTACAATATTTCTAATTTTTAGTCCGTGCATCGCACGGGTGAAATACTAGTTAAGCCAAATACTCTAAGCTCAAAACGACACAGTTTCGCTTAGGCGGGAAATGATGTGGCAAAAAAGTTTTTGCTATTATATAGAGTAAGATAAGATAAGATAAGATTATATACAATGTTACGTGGACATAACAAAAAGTATATTTTTAATATAGTAAATATACATTATTTATGTACTGAATGTACATTATACAATATAATGTACACTCAGAACAAAAGTAATGTACATTCCTGTTGGTTTTTGGGTTTTCGGGCCCAATGAGGTCCAACACAACCTTTGGCTGGAGGATACACCTTTCATAATAAGGCTACTAAAATAGAAGAAATATGACTCGATGATTTTTACATGGAAACCGAAAGGTGAAAACCACGGGCCTTTTTGGGCGGTGCCAAGCCTAATTCCACTATGTATTTTGTAGGTGTCTTTGTACATGTTGTATGGCTATTTTGTATATAGAGATGGAGTATGCTTCTTTTGGTAGAATGGAGTCTTCTTGATAACCTTCTTGTTGTGTATGTGAAATTGCCTTCTCTTGGGAGAGTGGTGTAGTATTCTATGAGAGAAAGGATGGTGAGTGGGAGGATAATATTTGGGAGAGTCCTCCCATGTGTGTAGGTGAATGAGTGGATGATCCCACTTTCTTCTTGTCTTCGTGAATGAGTGGATGATCCCCCCTTTTCTTCTTGTCTTCTCCTTTTATAGCTAGCCCATCCCCAAAAGTGTCCGTTGGACCATTTAGTAGGGTAGTTAATAGGTATTAACTTGGTTATTAGTGGGGTAATAAGTGGGAGACTTAATAGGTAGCCTTTATTTGGGGGGTTATGGATGAGGTAGATAAATAGGACTTTTAAGGGTAGATAATTAGGAATAACGGCTAGTTAGTCCGACCCTCTACCCGTGCCGACCTCCTGGTCGAGCCGACTTCTCGGTTTGGCTCGTATCTCTTTTGGGCTTGCTCCATTTTCTTCTTGGGCTTCCCTTCTTTGTCTGGGCTTTATCTCTTTTCTTCTTGGGCCCCGAGCCCACGGGGTTCACACCCCATCAATCCCCTGAATACATTGTACATTATTTTTGTACTGAATATACATTAGTTTTGTACTGAATGTACATTATTTTACAGTAGACAAAATATGGTCCATACAACTTGTATAGACCATGGTCCACATAATAATGATTGGTTCTCAACTCAGCAGATCAGATCTATGCCAAATTTGTCTACCCAAAAAAAAAAAAAAAAATCTATGCCACATTTTGAAGTGTACCAATTTGCTTACAGTGGAAATGGTAGAAACAAGTATTGTTGGTGAGCCATTTAGGATTACCCAGAAACTAAACATCTGTCTTGCATTGGCTTCTTTAGTCTCATACTTTCTAGCCAGAGAAAATATCTGGGCTGACCTGGAATCTCCACAGGAACAACATCACCACATGGATTAGCATGTTTTGATACAGTTTCAAACCTTGATTCTCCTGTATTCACTTGCTGCTCCTCGACGTACCAAATTTTGATCCCCAGCTCCTTGAATCTTAGCGCTCCAACTACTTGCACCAAAACCATCAAGAAATCTCCACTTTGCAACTGATTCCCCAAATTCCAATGACTTAAACACATCATACCTTCCTTACCATTTGGAATTCCAAAATACGGTGTCTGCAGCCTCCAGCTAACGAGCTTGGTCTTGTTATCAATTTGAATGGATGGACCAATCACAGTAAATTCAGCTTCTTTATCATCTGAGCACAAATACACCACACAGAAACTCAAACCTTGGATCCTGTAGTTGTCAATTGCAGGCAATGTAAAAGAAGATTTCCGACTCGTAAAGGTGAACTTAGAGTTGAACCAGCTAGGAATGCAATCACCAGGAAGAAAAGTCGTGAAGATGCCCGGTTGATATAATATCTGAAAAAGATAAAGAGTCATACAGACATAACATAATTAGAAAGCAGATACACTAGAAATATAGAGTTGTAGGTACACAGAAACAAAGATTGGGTGGGAAGTACACCTGAGGAGAAAGTTTCAAACATGGCAATTTAGCCAAGTATCTGGATCTTATCTTGACCATAATATTTCTAATAGTTGCCAAATTTGACAACCCTAGAATGCCACATATATCGGTATTGACATTTTCTAGAGGTTCCAGTTTGAAATAGCCTTCTATTTCAGCTAATATCTTACAGCCTCGACAGAACATGCGAAAACCTTCTTCCAGTTCTGCTTGGTAAGATATTTTTTCCAATGACATACAATCATCTGCATTCAACCTTTTTGATATATGAGGCAACCCGATGAGTGACTTGAGCCTTGGGCACGAGGTAAACTTAAGATTTCGCAGCCCTCTAAGGCATCTGATGCTTTCTGGAAGACTGCAAACTAGATTATTGCTCAGGTCCAAGCTCTCCAGCATGGAGAGGTTACTGAAAGCAATTGGAAACTTATCATCAGATAGATTGCATTTTGCAAGACTTAAATGCACTAAAGAACCGGGCAAATCAATGTGAGAAATTTTAGGACATATGTTCCGCTTTCCAACTAAGGACCATAAAAATGAATATGGTGAGTGCCATGGATGGACTCCCGACCTAGAGACAACTTGATTCATTGCAATTCCATCTGCATGCAGCACTTTCAGCGAATCAATTTTTTCTAAGTTGGTTGGCCAGTCAAGATTAGAGCAACCAGAAATAACAAGAGTTTCAAGACATTTTAGTGAGCACATGCTCTCTGGAAGCCTTCTCAAATTTTTGCAGCCTTTCACATTCAAAAGAACAAGTCCTTTCAGGCATCCGATTGTTTCATGAATCTCGATTAAACTTGTAGAGTATTTAAGTATCAGCTTTTCAAGACTGGGGACTCCCAAAAAATTTGGTGTTCTTGTGAGCTTATAGGAGTGGCTGAGATCCAGAATCTTTAGAAATCTGAGAAACTAAGGCATCAAAGAAAGAAAAGAAAACATAGTAAGATGTCACTTAATGAAGTTGTCAAGTACTTGAGGTAATGTGTCAGAGGCATATATTATACCCTGGATCCTTTCCAAACTTGTTTGAAGCTGTTGTAGCGCAGATCCAGTGCAATAAGGCTTTCCAGTGGAAAATCACTTGGTATTGATTCCAACTCCAGTCCATGCCAACACAACCATCTCAATCTTTTAGGAAACTGTTCATAGCTTCCAATTAATTTAGCAGAGTTGATTTGAAGAAATTTTAATCTTTGCATTTTTAAGAAAGCATCACTTGTGAAGATTAGCACATTTGAAGCTTCTGCACAATCCCTTGAATGCCAAAAGAAGCCATACTGACTTTTCTTTGACAAATGTTCTTCAGATTTCCCTAGAAACTCTGCAAGTTTGCGTTTTTTGCCATAATTCATATTGATGGTTTCTTTGGCTGATTCATTTGCCTCGAGCATTTGCATTTCAAGTTTGATTCCTTCAACCCTTTCAGTGCCCTTAAAAAGAAAACATATTAGATTGTTGAAGATAGACTGGGCACACATTTAAAAGAAAAAAACAGAGATTGAAGAATGCTCTCCTTACGGTTTTCTCTGTTAACACATAAAATGAATCCTTAGGATGCCAAATATGACTGCGCTTTCCAGGCTCTTTTGGTGATTCTTGACGAACAATTTCCCTTCCCATATCTTGAACCAATTGATGCATGCTAAGTTTGTTATGCTCACCAATCGCCAACAGATTTCTCTCGATAAGATTTTGGACCCCAATTCCCCCATGAAGGTCACAACTATCTAGTACTGCAATTGCAAAATCTCTATCTTTTCCAACAAAAAAACAGGCAAGATGAAGGAATATATTTCTATCATCATCATCTTGTAAAGAGTCATAACTTAGTCTTAGTTTATCAAGGATTCTATTATTAGGAATGGCTTCCAATTTTTTAATAGTACTTTCCCACACATCAAGATGTTTCCCCGCAAGAGAAGATCCCAAAATTTCAAGAGCCAATGGCAGTCCATCACATCGTTCCACCACCTTCATTGAATAATCTACATATTCATCGATAGGGTGAGCTTGACCAAACGTATGCCAACAAAAGAGCTCAAGAGATTCATCTACAAGCATACTTTCAACTTTGTATACCTTACAAGTCTCATGACTTAATAAACGTTCTTTCCTTGTAGTCACAATGATTTTACTCCCTGGATAAAACCAATCTCTTATTCCAAATAAATCCTTTAACTGCTCTGGTTGATCCACATCGTCTAGTACCAGGAGGATTTTTTTACTACTTATGGCAGCTCTGATTCTCCTTATCCCTTCATCAACGCTGGATATTTGTTCTTCTTTCCTCTTAAAAATGTCAGAAAGAAGATTTCTCTGCAGCATAACCATACCATTCTGTTTCTTTGAAACTTCTCCAACATTTGCCAGGAAGCTACTTCCTTCAAACTTATCACAGTTTGTAATATACACGAATCTGGAAATGGTTGTCTTCCCTATCCCACCCATTCCACACATCACAAGTATGTCAACATCATTCGATCCATCTTGTACCCACAAATTGATATCATCAGCACGACTACGGATTCCAATCAGGTAAGGGGCAATGCTGTGAACAGTTCTATTCACTTTATCCGTAATCACTTTAAGGATTTTTTGAATAAATTTTGATTCATTCCTGAAATCATAAAAATTAGAATTCTTTATAATCAAAACTGATAGGAAAGTTAGGTCATTAGGGATTGGAGGAAACAATAGTTACATCAACCTCTGAGCTTACAGCTAGAGCCTTGACCACTAAACCGAAACTTGAAATCCAGGGCACATTTTAGGTTTGTTTCTCTAGTCTTCCTGGATAGTATGAGAACTACAAAGATAATCAAACTCACATTTTGTGTTATTTCCTGTCAACCATATTTTCAAATCTAGTGATCATAGGGAGACCCTGTCAAGTTGGTCTGGTTGTTGACATAGTAATCACAAGATTACAAGTTCTACTCCTAGAAGGAGAAGCCTATGGCCTTCTTAGTTTGAGGCAATCAACTATGAACAACCTAGATAGGTTTACCTCCTTGTAGTCCTTTGCCGGCTAGGATACAAGCTGGAATTTAACCCGTGCACGCGGTTTCCCTAGTCACTCAATAAAAAATCTAGTGATTATAGGATCTAGAAGATGGATGGAAATTGATGAACCACAACCAGATTTGCACTCAAAAAGCTTAAAGTCAAACTCAATTGGAAAATAGAGAAACAAAAGTACCATTCTGTATGATTTTGAAAAATCATCCCCCCAATTTGTGCAACTTCTTTGAGTGCACACCTCCAGCCTTTGATCTTCTGAGCCCACTCTTCACCATCCTCACAGTTTTGAGCTACAAACCGCATCTCGTGTCGTTCAAAAGCTTTTGCAAAGCTCCCCATTTGCTTTCCAACATGGGATGGATCAACCTGGTAGAAAACAGGCAAAACAGCGTGCCCACTCCTCCGATTCTCCATTATCACCACAAGTTCATCCAAACACCAGGAAGAAGTAGCATAGTTTTCAGATAAAACAATGATTGAACTCTTGGCTCTATGGATCCCTTTAAGCAATTCCGACTGAATATTTTCTCCCCTCTCAATCTCATTGTCATCCCTAAATGTACGCAACCCGGCATCCACCAACGCCTTGTAAAGCTGATCGGTAAAAGTTCTTCGAGTGTCTTCGCCTCTGAAGCTCAAGAAAACATCGTAGATACACCGCCTACGGAAAGCAGCTGCTTCTTGAGCTAACACAGCGGCCATTTTACAAACACCTTGCCTGCAATTGAGATAACAACTGCTTTGCACCACAATTTGACAATCTTGATTAAGAAACTTCGATCCTCAATGAATTGAAGAGGGAAGTCACAAAAATATTCCCATAACAAACAGAATCTAACTACTTCGTAGTTATCTTTTGCAACTCTTAGTCATGGAGAAAAGAACAATGCTTTCCAGTAGTGCTTGAGCTAAGTTTCAACTTTTGGATTAAAGTTTAGCTCAACTATTCTCAATTACATTTCTAAATCATATGCCAAAATATCCACAATGAACAAAGGCGGTCCAGGTAACCACTCACTACAACCTGACTCGGGGCTCTCCTAATAAGAGTATGAACAGTGCAATTCGCAGATCTTTTAACTAACAAGAATAGATATCACCAAACGTACTAACTATTTCTTTTAACATCATCAATAATAAAATCTAAAGAAAAATGAAAAGATCACCCCATAAATTTTATATCCATAATTCACCTTACAACGTAGACTGGACTATGATTCACAAAGAAGATTGGAACATAATAATGCATTATTACGTATTTTTGAGTTTAGGCCCAGTTTGTATTGTCTTGGATTGGATTGGGCTTCTTGCATTTTTTTTTTTTTTTTTTTAAAAATTTGATTGATAGAGATAATAGGTTTCTTGAGATTATTATATGGTTTCGCAAATTATATCGTGCACTGCGGTGCATAATAGATTACGCAACGAGCTTTCAAACGATGTCATTTTATTTAATGAAAGGAAACGGCACCCGTTTCGCGCCGTTTCACAAAAAGTAATTCTGTTATTCAGTTTCATTTTGTATACACTACAGTTTAATTTCAACACAACTACAATTTTATTTCGATATAACTACAGTTTCATTCGATATTTATACACTTAAATATGTGAAAATATTATTTAATTTTATTTTACATACACTATAGTTTCATTAAAACACAACTACATTATCATTTCGGTATAACTACAGTTTCATTGCACAATATACACTCAAATATGTGAAATGTTATTCAGTTTCATTTTATATACACTACAGTTTCATTTCAACACAATTGCAGTTGCATTTCAATTCAATTGCAATTTCATTTGATAATATAAAAATAATACGTGAGGCCGTGTCAGTATAGATACACTGTAGTTTCAGTTGGTAATTAATACACCAAACATGTGTGTTATGTTAACTGTAACGGCACGCCGTTTCTTTACTTAAAGAAACGGCGCCGTTTTTAGACCGCGTGCTACAAAGCTTTGTGGATCGCGGTCCACAGTATAATTGCTGATGGTTAGACTGTAATTGTTGTTCACATAAAGTTCAAATATCAAATTGCCTATTTTACCCCCAAAAAGATTAAAAGTTAAAGGCTCTTTTATCATAGCTTATTTAAAGAACTTATATCTTATTTTAAGCTACTAATAAGTTATAAGCTCTGTTTGGTAAAAATGAGCTAGTAGTTTAAAATAATAACTTATTTTGAAACGCTACCTTAGATTTAAAAAATAAGCTAGTAGTTTTCTAACTTTTTTTCCATTTTTATCCTTATTATTTTAAATAAATGATCATCTTTTTTACTCTCTCTATTAAAACCCTTTTTGACATTTTCTCTTTCCCTATATTTTTATTCATCCTCTTCCGCAACTCTTCACCGCCCAACAACTCCTTAAAGTTTCAACTCCAATTGTCTTGTTCATAAGTCTATTAATCCTCTGGCGAAATATATATACAGCCTCTCTCCTCCACCGCTTTGCCACCGTCGCTGATTCCCATATGCACTTCATTATGGGATGCTAGATCATGATTATGCTAATAGTTTTATTTCAAAATTTTAAATTTTAATATGTAAACAAACCTATTTAAATTTTATGAAAATGTCTTTTTTAGTCTTTTTACCTTTATCAACTTATCAAAAACTAATTTTATCAAACACTTTTATGCATAATAAAACTAGCTTAATAGCTCTTCAATTTTCACCTTCTAGCTTATAGTTTTTCAGCTTTCAGCTACATTTTCAGCTAGGTTTGCCAAACATAGCAAAAAAAAAAAAAAAAAAAAAAAAAGATGTTTACTAAACAATCATTTTAGTTGCTAATAATGATATTGTGGTATAGTAGTACGAAGTTACTCTCTCAAAAGAAAAATAAGTATTGGCTCTTTGTGGATCAGTAGATTGAGAAAGTAGCTAAGTCAAATATCTAAAGTTTATGAAACAAATCAAAGTACTTTAACTAATAAGCCATTTCCAAAAACCTCATTTGTTTTTTGTTTCTATTTGTGTATATACATCCCAAGGTCAAGAAGATTCTAACAATCTCTTGACATAATTTTTTAATAAATTCAAATTCGGTTTTGCAAAATGCCAAGCATTAGACTGCAAAGGCTAGGTATAGATTAGACATGTGTGTACAAATGGCTCAACACCAATATTTATGAGCATATTAATGACACAACCAAATCAATCAATGGTCAATTAGTATAAGCTTATCTTATATATATCTTCCTGGCTATTTGGGGTCCTTTGTAAATTGACATCTAACTAAAACTAATTGTGGAAGAGCCCCACTTAACAAGATAATTACCACACCTCCTTCATCATACGCAACACCTTGCATCATGCATGCATCATTACTCCTCCTATTGAAGTGATATAGAATTTTTGGATTTTTAAAAAAACACAACAATTTAACATGAATTTCTAATTTGATTTTTTTTTTTTAAGAAATGAAAAATTAGGGGGAAAGAAAAAAATTTTATTTAAGAGCAAAATCGAGAGTTGGAGTCACATAATACATATTTGATTGGTACCTATGGAACTCCATATACTATGACGATGTTTGGTAAATAATTGTTAGTTGATTAAGTTAGTGAATTTGATTAGTTCATAGCATCAGCTAATTGAAGAAAAATATTTGATAAATTAGTTGTTAGCTGATAGTTGATTACATGTAAAATGACTTTCTCAAAAAGCTTATCGAAAAAGCTATTTTGAGCAATTTTTTGAATTTTAGCATTTTAAAGCAATAAGTTATTACAAAAAAAGTTAATTAAGCACTAGTTTTGATTGTTTAACCAAGTCAAACAATTAATAATAATTAAATAAATCAAAATGAACTGATAAGCTAAGTTACCAAACAACGTCTTTATCTGCATATCCATCACAATGCAATTGCACCGTTAACACCATTGTCCTTACTTGAGGTTGAATTGAACAAGAAGACAACAACGAAATCAAACGTTGATTTGGTATGTATACATTGTATATACAAATTTACATTAATATATTAATCTCTATTTGTTTATGATGTATTTGATTCTAGTTAATTATATTGTTGATGATAATATATACATAATAAATGTATAGTTCAACTATTAATTTATATTTTTAGTTGAAATAAAACACATTTTTTAATTTAATATCATAGCTAGAGACAAACATAGATAAAAGTTTATGAATTTGAACCTTCACACTACTCAATAAAAGAGACAATGTTTACGTGTTGTTTGACACTTTGACCCATCAAAAAGCATTTGTTGCGCACACGTTAGAGAACGTGTTGAGCATTACATATATAAAATGTAAACATTTAATCTAACTATTAGTTTAACATTTTAGTTGTGACAGATTGATATAATACATTTTTTAATTCAGTATTAGAGTTAAACCTAGACAATAAATCATGTGTTTGAATCTATGCAATTGCCCGATAAAGAAATTTGAGTTCACTTGTTGCTTAACCCATTAAAAAGTATTTGGCCCACACACGTGAATGAACTTGTTAAGACTATGTCAATGTGTTGTTTAGCCCGTCAAAAAAGCAATTAGCCCACACGTGCGAGTGTATCGGATGTGATGAACATATAATCTATAAAATATAAAATGCGGGCACAATTCAATTATCAATTTAGTCGTGATATAATTATATTTTTCAAACATTTAAATTATTAATTTCGTTTTCATGTTTCTCAACTCTACTTCCTTTTAATTAAGCTAGTGCACTTGTGTTAGAGTAATACATCATTGGGATGTGATACGTTATTTATCCTGAAAGCTTATTTCAATTGATTACATGCAGAAGAATACTAATTTGGATTTTTATGCATTTAAGCAATATCGTGACGAAGGCGCAAGGGGAGGAATACTCCGATCCATTTGACACGCAAACGCGGATTGATTTGTACGTGTGGCCTTTAACTTTAACTTCATTATTATGGATTAATTATCATTATTATTTATTAATACACATTTCTACACTCTTCATATACTCAATTGTTAAATCAAAATTGTTACATACCCCAATAAGTTTAAGTATTTCATTAACCCCCACTCCACCCCACCCCCCCCCCCCCCTAAAAGAAACACATATTCTTAATATTTATCAATCACATTACCTGTCTAAAAGTTTCTTAACTTGGTCACTTTCCCGCATTTACATATAATGGGGTTGAAATCCATTGACCTTAATGATGACTCATCCTTGATATGTGTAAGAGACGAAATTTCTTTTTTAAATTTCATTTCTGGCCGGTGTTGATGGAAGCTCTCCTTCAAGATGTTTGTTTTGTCGGTAGGTAATATGTTAGAAGCAGAGAAGAAATTAAGGCTTTTATCATACATTAGACCTTTTAACGAAATCAAACCGTGTAAAGGTTAAGAATCAAAGGTGAAATTTCAATAATGTTTCCATTCACAATCAAGCGGGGCTAATCTTAAAAAAATAGGAGTCATGTTTAATAGTTGAATTTGGTTCCATTTTAAAATTTTTATTTTTATTAAATAAATCTAAATATAAAATAAAAACTTAATATTTATTAAATAAATTTTGTGAAAATATAATACATAAAATATTCAACTAAGAAAAATAAAATTCAAAATTTAACATAAAAGTAACATTCTTCATGCACATTTAAATACAAAATTATTCAACAAATTTTTGATATTAGTTTCTTTCAAAGTTTCATATTTTCAATTGCAATTAAAATTAAACTAATACATGAACATTAGTAAAATAAATACTAAGTATAAAAATAATATGTTATATACATTTAAAAAAAAAAAATTGGGTGGCATCATCTTGACCTGCAAATTATGCTGTGCAACCGAATGCACCTTGCAAGGTGCATACGGTTGCAAAACGGCGCCGTTTTGGTTAAAAAAAACGCGCGTTCCACTTAAAGAAGAAATCAGGTTCAATTCCCGGCAATAGCATTTTTATATATCCAGAAATTCATAACTATATATCCACAAATTCATAACTATATATCCACAGTGAATGAATGAAGTAAAAATCCACAATGAATGAATGAATGAAGTAAAAATCCACAATGAATGAATGAATGAACTAAATATCCACAATGAATGAACTAAATATCCACAAATTCATAACTATATATCCAGAAATTCATAACTATAAATCCATAAATTCATAACTATATATCCACAGTGAATGAATGAAGTAAATATCTACAATGAATGAACTAAATATCCACAATGAATGAACTAAATATCCATAAATTCATAACTATATATCCACAAATTTATAACTATATATCCAGAAATTCATAACTATATATCCACAATAATGCTATTGCCGAGAATTGAACCTGAATTTTTTTTTTTTAAGTGGGACGCGCGTTTTTAGTCAAAACGACGTCGTTTTGCATCGTATACACCATGCGCATGGTACATTCGGTTGCACAACATAACTATTGATCTTGACCGCACATGGCTAAGGTTGGCCTTGCTCAAAATAAGAGGAATGCCAAAATTTTGCTTGAAGGAAAATAAAAGTTCGAATTTTAATAATTTGAAATTTGCAGAAGTATCAAATAGCTTAATCTATTATTCGCAAGTGCTTAATTAACATCTTGTTCTAAAATAATATCTAATTGATTACATTTATTTTTAAAATTATGTTCGCTTAGCATTTTCTCCAAGTTTCCATCAGGTAAGCTTTTCATAATGCTGAAATGAAATTTAAATAAAAATAATTTGATGAATTGTTTCATTGTTGACTCATTCAAACCCAGAGATTAAATATTTAATTAAGACTTAATATCCATTTTAGTCCTAGATTTATATAGGTGAACTTCTATTTTTAGTTTTTTTTTTTTTTTTTTTCCAGAATATTCAATGTTGTTCCTAGTATTATTGTAGCATGATCATTTTCAATCATCCGTCAACAAACATTACTACTGTCGTAAATGGCATTTAGCAACTGTTGTACAACAGTCGCATATGTCATAGCTACTAAAAGGGTTGGACTTTCCGCCACGGTTGTACAACAGTCGCGGAATGTTGAGTCATATGCGACTATTCTTATCTAAGAATAGTCGCGTATTGTTTTTTGTTTTTTTTTTTATTTTTTTTTAAAAGGGTCTCCACGACTGTTTTTATCTAAGAGTAGTCGCGTATTGTTTTTTCTCTTTTTCAAGGCTGGTATCCGCTACTGCTCCTAGCTCAAGAACAATGGCGGATACCCTTTAAAAAAAAATAACAAATAATTCACAATTCGAATAGCTAAATTTACAAATACTCCATCAGTAACTCAATGTTTACAAAATACTCTCTATAGATAGTATATTACAAAATAAATTTACAAAATATTCAAGAATGTTTCATTGAGGAACTCAGGAAATAACTTAATGAGTAGCTAAACTTACGAAATACACCATAGTATTTGACTGTACAATTGATTCAGATTTGAGCTGGGGCATGACCTCTAAAGTAAACTCTATTCCAACAAATGAAATCAAACAAAATGAGCTAAGGGAAGGTGAAGGTTTTTGTCTATTCTTTTTGTCTTACATTTAGAAGCCTGGTATAACCACGGAGCCAAACGAGCCTGCAATTCAAAAAAATGAAGATATAAACAAAAAAATAAACCCGATTCTAGCAAAAAACACAAGAAGTGATAGGAAAGAATTTACTTGAACATAGCCTGCAATTCAAAAAAATACGTGATATGTTTTAAATGTTAGGGTTTTTTGTTTCATAAAATAACTTTTATATATATATATATATATATATATATATATATATATATATATATATATATATATATATATATGATATCATTAATTATTGCTCTAATATCACATGTCAACCACAACAAACTATTGTGAAGCCATATGGGAAGAGATAGTATAGATTCTAAGAATAGTACATCCTACATGTTTTATTACACAATTTATAAATTAAATATTTACAATTTACACTTTACAAAATTGTGAACATTAAATTGTATATTTTGGACCTGATTCCATCTCGCAAGGTGGATCCGGGTCCACAGGATAATCACTAATTTGGTCAAAGAATTTTTTTGGAAATTCCTTTAACAATTTTGTTGATAACCAAAAGTTACCACAACTCACAATAAGGTCCAAAGCCGGTTAAAACATAACAAAAAAGAAAAAGAAAAAAAAAAGACCCAAGGTCTTGAAAAAACAATATCAAAGCCGCCTTCAAATCTGAAATTTCCTCGCTTCAAGCCCATTAGAATCACTATACGTAAAATCACTCATCCAATACCAAATGCTGTTGAAAAAAAATGATTAAGAAAAAAGAAAAAAAAATCACAAATAGTTTTTACCAGTAATCATATCACTCAAAACCCCAATTTTTCTTGAATAACAATATACCGAAGTCTATTCTCAAATTTCGGCCAATTAAACCAAAAATTGGGCTATCTGAGTTCATCTTGATCAACATAAAATAAAGTGGCAAGAATTATTGTGTATATAAACATTATATTGAGTATTTGTCGGAGTTGTTAACCTCGTGGATTAGTATCATTGTATACATGCATGGAAAACTCCATGATATGATAAAACTGCCATGATCTGGTAAAAAAAAATTTTAAAACAAAGAATTCTCTTTCAAGGTTAATTCTAACACCGGGTAATAAGAGAATCACCTCCCCATTCAGTTCATCTTCAAAAACCACTGAGTCCTTCATAAAGTCTTCCCATGGAGCACCTGCTGATCTATGCAGAAATGGGTCAATGGGTACCTCTTGACCATGATAATCTTCTTCCATATACGTGACCCAATAGTCATTTGATAGCCAAAAGATATGGGGTAGTGGTTCTGAGGCACTGGTGTCATGTCCCTAAGGACATATGCATGGGTAGTAAACCACATATTAGGTCCAACATGAATATAGTCTATTATTTCAGCTTCACCATTGTTGCGGGCAGTGTTGGAACCGCCACTGCTATTATTGGCATCACTATAGATTGCTCTAATATTCTGATATTTTTTCTCTGATATCACATAACGCACGCACCACGCATGGACGACGCACGCATGATACACGCACACCACAAAGTGTTTGAGATGGAAATACTTAATATGTTTCAAATGTTAGGTTTTTGTTTAATAAATAACTTTATATATATATATATATATATATATATATATATATATATATATATATATATATATATATATATATATATATATATATATATATATATATATATTGCTCTAATACCATTAAGTATTGCTCTGATATCACAATATATTTCTCTAGAGTAAATGACAGCCAAGGTCCTCCGAGTTTGGTGGTTTCGCCACCTTTAGTCCTAAACTTTCAAATCGACCATTTGTGATCCTCCGAATTTCGAATTCGACCTACCGTAGTCCTTTCGTTAAGATATTCCGTCTGAGCTGTGAAATGTAAGGACAAAATAGTATTTTTATTACAACCCCAGCCAAAACAATTCATTTCCCTCATGAAGTAGCCCTAATTTTTGTCAATTGCAATTTTTTCGTTCAATTACAATTTTTTTTCTTTAGAAATTAGTGCTCAGAAATTCGTTCAATTGTAATTTTTTCGGTGGATTAGGGCTAATTTATGAGGGAAATGAATTGTTTTGGCTGGGATTGCAATTAAAAGATTTTTTTGGCCTTAATTTTCACGGCTCGGATGGAATATCTTAATAGAAGGACTACGGCAAGTCGAATTCGAAACTCGAAGGATCACGAATGGTCGATTTGAAAGTTTAGGACTAAAGGTGGCAAAATCACCAAACTCGGATGACCTTGGCTGACATTTACTCATTTCTCTAATACCATGAAGTATTGCTCTGATATCACATAACACCAACAACAAACTACTGTGAAGCTATATGGGAAGAGATAGTATAGATTCTAAGAATAGAACATCCTACATGTTTTATAATTTACAAACAGAATTTATATCACTAATTTGGTCAAAGAAAAATTCTGCAAATTCCTTTAACAATTTTGTTGATAACCAAAAGTTACCCCAAATAATGGCAATAAGGTCCAAAGCCTGTTAAAAAAACAACAATAACAACAAAACATAACAAAAAAAATGACCCAAGGTCTTGAAAAAAGAATATCAAATTCGCCTTCAAATATAAAATTTCCACACTTCAAGCACTTAGAATCACCCATCCAATACCAAATCTTGTCGAAAAAAATGATTAAGAAAAAGAGAAAGAAAATCCCAAATAGTTTTTACCAGTATTCATGTCACTCAAAACCCAATGCTTATTGAATAACAATAGAATGAAGTCTATTCTCAAATTCCGACCAATTAAACCAAAAACTGGTCAATCTGAATTCATTTTGATCAGAATAAAAAAAGTGACAAGAATTAATGCATTTCCATGGATGTGTATAAAAACATCCTATCGAGTATCTGTCGAAGTTGTTATCCCCGTGGATTAGTATCATTGTGCGCATGCATGGAAAATTCCATGATAGGATAAAACTGCAACGAACGGATAAGAAATTTTCTTAAAACAAAGAATTCCCTTTCAAGGTTAATTCTAGCACCAGCTAATATGAGGATCACCTCCCCATTTAGTTTTTCTTCAAAAACCATTTTCTCTAAGTCCTCCATGAAGTTTTCCCATGGAACTCATGCTGATCCATGCAGAAATGAGTCTATGGCTACCTCTTGACCATAATAATCATCTTCCAAGTGATCGAGTAATCATTTCATGGCCACAAGATATGGGGTAGTGGTTTTGAGGGTGTCATGTCCCTGAGGACATATGAAGGATAGTATACCCCATATTAGGTCCAACATGTATATAGTTTATTATCTCATCTCTACCTCCCTATGGTAGTCTTATGACCACCGGAATATCTACCATTGGTGCGGGCAATGCTGACAGTGTTAGAGCCGCCACTGCTATTACTGGTATCACTATTTTACAATATTACACTAACCTCAATAATATAGGACTATTTTGAACGGAAAGTTAAAATCAATGATTTTTTTTAATTAATAGTATAAATTTGTCAATATTAATCAGGGTTGTAAAAATCCCGCCTAGGCACCGAGTAATCGGCGCCTAGGCGCTAGGCGCCCATAGGCCGTGGCGATTTCCGCCCTAGGCTCCCGCCTAGGAGACCGGCCGCCTAGGCGCCCGCCTAGCGCCTAATTCAGCCGCCTAGCGCCTAAATCGTCCGATTATGCCGAGTTAACTCGTCAATTTCTGTCGAGTTAGTCGAGTTAACCCGACCGACTCGACCTTGCTAATTTTGTCCATTTATATGACATATACATATAATATGACATGCATACACTCGTAGACTAGTTTGATACTTTCAATCTTTGGATGATTGAAGTATTTGGGTATTTCATTTGAGTTTTTTTTTTTTTTTTTTTTAATATTCTTTTGATGTTATGACTTATGAATTGTCATTATGTCATTTATTTGGATGTGTTATTTGATTGAATGTTGAAAACAGCCTCATTAAATTTGTCAAATTGCAAGTCTGCTACTGTTTTTTTCGCGACCGCCTAGCGTCACCTAGATTCCGCCTAGGCGCCAACTAGGCCGCTTAGGCGCTAGGCGTTGCCCGGGCGCCCAACTAGCGCCCAGCGCCTACTGCAACCATGATATTAATTAAAATATAAATTTAAATAACTTACTTATTAATGGTTGTGAATAACTTGTTGGTTATAATGAACCAAAAATCGATTTAATATCCCAAAAATAATATTTATATATACACACACAAGTATATATATATATATATATATATATATATATATATATATATATATATATATATATATATATATATATATATATAACGGACCCAAAGGTTATATATACATGTATATCTACGAAAAAGATATACCAATATATATCAACCAAAATTGGAACTAATAATCCTCAGATTATAAGTCCAATCCAACGAATATATCAAAAGAGGGAGATTGGATTTTTGCTTAAAAGCATAATCCAAGACAAGAAAGAATGAGAAGGAAGAAAGAATAATACGAGCTAGGCAAAGTGCCTTTCTTTCCTTAAAACCTTATTTGTCACCTCCCAAAAGTGCTAGGAGCGTTGTGGCCTAGGTTTCCCAGGATAAAACGTACAACGGTTCGACGTTTGAGCACCCAAACGAACGAAACCCGGCGAACAAGAGCACGGACAGAACACAGCTTCAAGAAAGGAGTAGGAGCAGAGATTTTGGAGCTAGGAAAAACAAAATTTCTGTTGTGTGTGTTGTTCTCAATTCGTATAGAAACACTACTGCTACCCTCCTTCTTATATAGGGATGTATGACATCAAATAACATTTAACACTTGTCTTGTTTGTATTCTGAGTCTTATGTGTTTCAACATGTTCTTTATTTGTACTATCAGCATGGTGCTCTTCGTCACAAGACTTAAACTGGTCATTCTTGTTCCCATTAGAAGTAGTCTGTTGAAGATCATCAACAACGTAGCAAGCAGCAATATTTAAAACATCATCTGAGATGCTAGTTTCTGTCTGTGCCTCCTTTGGATTGAAAGTGGCAACGGGGGTCACTGTAGCACTATCAGCATTGATGCAAGTGGGGCTTGGGGTTGGTGTTTTTAAAAGGTTGAAACTAGGAATTTCATACACCCGTTCTTCCAAATATTCTTTCCTTTTTTGTATTGCAAGGTCAATTGCAATATATGTTTGTGGATCGCCCCAAAAGGAGTTTTGGCTGCTAAATGCTTCCCGCTCTTCCTGGGAGAGACATGATTGCACGCCTTGAACAGGACTGAGTGCCTTTATAACCATTGAATGCAGGTTTTTTAGATTCTCATTGTTTTCAAACATGGCTGGTGAATTTTTTGAGTAGTCAATCAGGGTTACCATCTCGTTTTTCACGGGGAGGAGTAGATGCACGGGAGCCCTTCCCTATATATATATATATATATATATATATATATATATATATATATATATATATATATATATATATATATATATATATATATATATATATATATATATATTACTCTGATACCATAAATTATTGCTCTGATATCACATGTCTCCCACAACAAACTACTGTGAGGCTATATGGGAAGAGATATTATACTTCTCTAGTATTTACCAGTTGAAGACATTGCTATGAGTTGATTTTTTCAAACCAAAGTCAGTATATATAACACAAATATTAAAAATTTAAAACCTTCACGTCAAAAAATAAAAAATTTAAAATTTACAACCCTTTCGTAAAAAATAAAATAAAATAAAATAAAACCCTAATAACTTTAAGGCGGTGGAGTGTGCCCAACGTACACTTGTTGAATCCTTTATATACATACCTCCGCCATTCACTATTTCTTCATCCTCCTTGACTCCTTCAGTGCAATTGCAGATCAAGAGAAGCAACATAAACAAGTATTCAAAATCTCAAGAAAAAAGAAGACGACAGAAATAGAGTTCAACAATTTGCCCGTTATAGCGAAGAGATTTTGGAACGTTAGGAGGGCGACTTTATTCATGCTGCGACAAGTGATTTCCAAGAAGAAGTTCATGCTTGATCTTAATCTACGGCTGAAGCGCAGCAAGATCGCCGCCGGGAAGGCCGTTGTGCACATCATCTTCCACCACCACCACTCTTCCTCTTCCTCCGCCGCTGATGCTACTACGAAATTCTAGATTTCCTTCTGGTAAATCACCTTCTGTCATTTATGCTATTTGATTAATGAATTTGAGCTTCTATAAATCTTAGATGTGTTTAGTGTATATGGCTAGATTATATGTTTGATTGCTCAATTAATTATTATTGGTTGTTATTGAAAATAATAGTGATCAATGTCAATATATATTCTTTTGGGGGTGGGGGTCTGTTGTCTGAATTTCATTGACTGTCTGTTCTTGATTATTCAGTGTCCTAAATTCTTTTCTGTTTTTCAAAAGGCCATGCCCAAAAGCTATATGGGCTGATAGGAAAGAATTTACTTGAGCATAGCCTACAATTCAAGAAAACACTTGATATATTTCAAATGTTAGGTTCTTGTTTCATAAAATAACTTACTATATATATATATATATATATATATATATATATATATATATATATATATATATATATATATATATATATATATATATATATTGCTCTGATATCATTAATTATTGCTCGGATATTACATGTCACCCACAACAAACTGTTGAGCATGTAGCCATTAATGTGCAATCCAACTATGAGCTTCGGCTTTTAGTTGAGATGGAGCACATGCTTCAATTTGGTATCAGAGGCAGACTAAAGGTCATGAGTTCGAATATAAAATAACTGTCATCCGCTAATATGGGGATCACCTCCCCATTTAGTTCCCATGGAACCCGTGCTGTTTGTAAGAAATTTTCTTAAAACAAAGAATTTCCTGTCAAAGTTAATTCTAGCACCGGCTAATATGGGGATCACCTCCCCATTTAGTTCCCATGGAACTCCTGCTGATCAATGCAGAAATGAGTCTATTGACTACATCTTGACCATAATAATCATCTTCCATATAAGTGATCGAGTAATCATTTCATGGCCACAAGATATGGGGTAGTGGTTTTGAGTACTGGTGCCATGTCCCTAAGGACATATGCAAGGGTAGTATACCCCACCCATATTAGGTCCAACATGTATATAGTTTATTATCTCATCTTTACCTCCATATGGTAGTCTTATGACCACCGGAATATCTGCCATTGGTGCGGGCAATGCTGGCAGTGTTAGAGCCGCCACTGCTATTACTGGTATCACTATTTTACAATATTACGCAAACCTTAATAGTATAGGACTGTTTTGGACGGGAAATGATTTTGTTTTAATTAATAGTATAGATTTGTCAATATTAATTAAAATATAAATTTAAATAGCTTACTTATTAATGGGTGTTAATAACTATTTCATAAAAGAACTTATTATATATAGATTGCTCTGATACCATTAATTTTTTCTCTGATATCACATAACGCACGCATCATGCATGAACGACGCACACATGATACACTCACACCACAAAGTGTTTGAGATGAAAATATTTGATATGTTTCAAATGTTAGGTTTTTGTTTTATAAAATAACTTACTCTATATATATATATATATATATATATATATATATATATATATATATATATATATATTGCTCTGATACCATAAATTATTGCTCTGATATTACATGTCTCCCACATCAAACTACTGTGAAGCTATATGGGAAGAGATATTATACTTCTCTAGTCTTTACCAGTTGAAGACATTGGTATGAGTTGTGGCATGACCATGCACTCAGTTAGGTGGCCCAGATTGACATTGATATTTGGATCTCTAGTGGTATTAATTAATTAATTAATATTAAGAAAATGTTTGAGCTGTATACCCCATATTAGGTCCAACATGGATATAGTCTATTATCTCATCTTCACATCCATCGGGTGATTTTATGACCACCGGAATATCTCTGTCATTGGTGTGGGCAGTGCTGGAACCGCCACTGCTATTACTGGCACCACTATTTTACAATATTAAGCAAACCTTAATAGTATAGAGTTGTTTTGGATGAGAAGTTAAAATAGAGGATTTTGTTTTTATTAATTGTATAGATAATTATCAGATTTTATATTGTAATAGCTGTGGAAGTAATTTTGGTGGAAAGTTGCTAAATTTGGATTTTGTTTTTATTAGTAGTGTAGATTTTTTAAAATCATTATTTGATTGTTACATTTAATTTTAACTAATTTAAAGAGTTAATTCCATTTTTGGTCCTACATTTATAGGTGTCATTTCACTTTTAGTACTTTTTTTTTTTCAAAACATCCCATTTTGGTCATAGTATTATTGTGGCATGACCATTTTTGGTCCTTTATCAACAAAAGTGTTTAAATTTCTATAAAATATAAATACAATGACATTTTGGTCTTCAAATATGAATTTTTTTAAAAAAGTAAAAATAAAATATAGCGGATCAATCCACTTTGTAAAAAAAATCAAAATGCTCTTGTATTTAACGTTATGTCAACAATTTTGTTGACGGGGGACCAAAAATGATCATGTTACAATAATAATAGGACCAAATGTGGATGTTCTAATAAAAATGAACTACCATTTATAAATTTATGACAAAAAATTGAATTAACACTAATTTAAAGTTAAGATGTTATCAAATTGCATTTGCTAAGGTAATCCTTTAGTAAAAGTAGTGATGCACATCTAGCTTCTTATATACGTTATTGGAGTGATTTTAAAGGGAAATTAAAGCAGACGTTCCATAAACTTTTACGTAGTACACCGTAATTGGTGTAACGTGTAAAATCACAAATTAAATAGGTTTTGTTGGTCCCATTTCTAGAAATCAAACACCTTAAGTAATATGGAATTACTTGACATGGAAATGTGTGTTTTTTTTTTATTTCTTTCAGAAATGATTGGGCAACAACTAATTTGAGTGTTGCATTGATTTACGAAGAAGCTTGTAAGTACCGTTTAAATGTGTATTTTGGATGAAACTCGTAAACGATTATTAATGATTAGTTCAATGAACTGATCAAAATTTTATGATTATCAAATTAACTGTCTAACCAACTTGGTTGAAATTTCCTTGCAATTTGAGTGATGTTATGTAGTTCCTTGTGAGTTCTTCCTCTATTATTTATACAATTTTGTAAAAAGAGTCATGCTTAAGCTTTTTGGTCAAATCTTTATCACTGAAAGTGATTACAAAACCTATCATTAAGTACGGATAATGGTTACTAGCCCAGCATTGAGGAAGGATGCCAAGAAACTTTGTGTTCATACTCTTATCCTTGAGTTGTAACCGTGGGTCAAGGGCCAAGACTTGGAGTAGAAGCCACGATAAGGGATCGTTATATCGTGCATCAGGGTGCATAATGTATTGCTCAAAACGACATCGTTTTTATGTTAAGTGATACTGTAAATACGAGGGTATACGTATCGTACAGTATTGTGTCGTTGATTTAGATGTTAATACTTAAGGTGCGTCAACCGCACGGGAAAGCTTTTACCGCTCAAGGGCTCAAGGCTAATATTTGTTTCACGAATGATATGAAACAAAATATATAAAAGTGAGTTTGTATGTAAGTTCATCTTTAATATTTTTTTTTATTAAAAAAAAACTAAATTTAATAAATATATTAATAGATTTATTAAAAATTAAATTATTATTTATGAAAATAAATAACAAAATTAAAAATGATTATATTATTATATTATAAAGTGTAAATATAGTAATTAGTTTTAGTTGGTGTTTAGAAATTAATGTTTTGGTTGATTAAATGATGTATAAGTTTATATTTATTAGTGTAAATGTATTAATTTATTAAAATTAAAAGTTTAGAATCTTTAAAATTTTAGTCGAGTTCACTTGATAGACCTGACAATCCAATGTATTAGGGTTAGGAGTTAGGATCAACAATTTTTTAAATAACCTGATAAAAAATCAACTCGACAAGGCTGGCTTAAAACTTATAGGGCTGGACGACGGATTGACATCCCTAATTGTTTGGTCAATCAATTCGATCATGGTAACCAATGAATAAAAAATATTATATTAACCATGGTTGCATTAGGCGCTAGGCTCTAGTCGGGCGTCCGGGCAGCGCTTAGGCGGGCGCCAAAAAATAATGACAAACTTGCAGTTTGACAATTTTTAATGGGGTTATTTTCAACATTCAATCAAATAACATATCCAAATAAATAAAATAATTTTTTTTTGGTAGAAAAAATAAATAAAATAATGATAATTCATAAGTCATACCATCAAAACAATATTAAAAAATAAAAACTCAAACACTTCAATCATCCAAAAATTCAAATTATCAAACTAGTCTACGGACGACTGGACTAGACGACATCGGACGAAATCGACCGACTAGGTTGATTTTGACCGATTTCGACGCCTAGGCGACCGGCTAGTTTTTGGGCGCCTAACAGTGAAAAAGCGGAACGGCTTAGGGGCACCTAGCACTTAGGCACCGCCTAAGTCGATTTTTAGAACACTGATATTAACACGTCAGAAGGTTAAAAAAAAAAAAAAAATTGGTTTATGTAACTTTATCCAAATTATAATATCATATATTTTAGACTTGATTGAACATACCTAATTGAGACGAAATGTCATGCTTTGTTATTATTTGTTTCCTAGCTAGCTTTTAGATGATACATGAAACATCTATTATATGTTAATTAATAATTATATCCTTAATAAATACGTGGTAATCCTTGAATTGCACACCAAAAAAATAAAAATAAAAATAAGAAAACGATGTATATGTCTGCACATGCAAGTGAAGAAACTTGCCAAACAATGGCGTTGTTACGTATGGCAATATTCTCGGACTTAGCCTATTTATATCCACAACCATTATTGCCAACTGCCAAACTGTGAGGGCTATAGCCTCAGTCGCATTCACTATTCTTAACTGTTAATGTTTCAGTGCTTTGGCCGCCTCATAACACAAAACACCGTGCAGAACCCTCCAAGGTTTAATTTCCAGGTAGTTTCTTCTACTTTTACCTTTTTTTTTTTTATCAGATGGCCAGAGAAATCTACACTCACTACATTAAGATATGTACTGAGTAAACAACGTCTTATAACCTTAGTCGGCAAAGGATTACAAGTCCATAACTGACGGGTTTAAACCAAAAAGGCCAGTAGATCATTTTTACTAAGAGTCAAATTTATATACAACAGGTAACAGCCTGAACAATTTGACTAGGTTGCCCGGACTTTTTTTTTTTGGCATAGAAAGTTAAGTACTATATGTTTACAGTTTGGTAATTTGGAATCTCTAGGTTTATACTTTATACCATGCATTCATTGTGACAGGTTGCTGACAGCCACAAGAAATTGAACAGATTTCTGGTCCGGTCTTGCCCTTTAGCGACGATTTCAAGAACCCATTAACTGCAAACCAAAAAAGTGTGTATTTAATTATCTCTCTTCAGACTTCACTTCCTCTCTGCCTTAATTAGCTATATATCCGAGAAGAGAACAGTTTAGGGTGTCGGTATAGCCATGGCGAAACAAAGCAGCTCCAGCTTCAAAGCCGCGTCGGCGCTGCCTGCAACTCTGCTTGCTCATTTGCTGTTCATAGCCATATTCACCATGGTCCTTGTATGGCTGCTCCACTTCCGGGAAGGCGTGGCGTTCCGCTCCCTCAACAAACCCAAGATTTTCAATGTTAGTTTCTCTGCGTTGAGACCATAATATATATAAATAATGAGTATTCAGGTAATTCCAATCAAATTGATCAGTCAAATTGATCAGGCAATTGACTTGGTAGCCACTAGGTTACAAGTTCGGCTTAGAGCTGCCTATTGGCCTGGTTTGAACCAATCAGCTATGTTGGTTTACTTTCTTGTAATCTTGTGTCAATTAGCGCCACAAGAACGTGGTTTACCTAATGCATACCCTTGAGTAATGACTTAGTAACTTGGGTTAGTTACAAGTTCAACTCCTTGAGGGAGTGGCCTATTGGCCGAGTTTGAGCCAATCAGCTAGGCTGATTTACCTTCTTGTAGTCCTTTATCGTCAAAAGAGCGGGGTTGCTGGTCAGTTAGACTGGTTTATTTTCTTGTAGTTTTTTGTCTGTCTAAGATCACAAAGCGGAGTTTACCCGTACCCGCTTTTGTAGTGCATAGTTACACTGTTGCATACATATGCAGGTTCATCCTCTGCTTATGGTGATTGGGTTCATCTTGGTGTCTGGGGAAGGTATGTATGTCATATCCATAAGAATTATTTGATGGATTGATTGAGGGTTTGGTTTGTGTGGGAATGGATTTGAGGTTGTTTTATGATTTGTTGGTTTGGGTGTCAGGTATAATGGCATATGCGACAGTGCCATCATCAAGTAAGAGGCAGAAAGTGGTTCACATGATTCTGCACTTGATAGCTCTTGTTCTTGGGATTGTGGGGGTTTATGCAGTCTTCAAGTTTCATCATGAGGCCAAAATTCCACATGTATATACCTTGCATTCATGGATTGGGATTTCCACCATCTCTTTGTTTGGTATCCAGGTAAATACAATACCTACTTCTATTCATTCATACTCCACCTTTCCACTCTGCTATATTGGTTGCAAGGGAATTTAATTTTTACTTTGTATTCCAATATATCATGTTTTGTGTTTGGAAATGTTGCACCAATCCCCTTATGAGCTTCGCTCAATGGTTCAGTGGGCAGTATTTAGGTGAGAGACCAATGTTCGAACTCAGCGGCCACAGTGTAGACAAATTCCTATTCTTTGTGGTCCTGTCGGCTGAACCATTGAGTCATCGTGATTGGGGATTTAACCTTTTGGGAGAAGTATTAGGAGCATACCGGCTAAGAAGTAATCGAGTGAGTAGAACATAAAAACGATGATTGTGTTGGTGAAATATTACTTAGATATTGCAATTTTAATATCTTATGTTGACAGACTTACCCTTGGTCCACACTCCATAGTCCACACCGTGATGACTTGGTCATTTATTTGCCACAGATCCAATAGGATTTGTAATCCACTAATCATGAAAATACAATTACTTTCCTCTCCCTGAAACTTTAAAAATGATTTTATATTGATAATACCATTTTATATTTAGGTATTTATTTTTTTTTGAGCGATGTTACCATCTTAAATTTATCTCAGAATATTCACTTTTTATGTGGAATTTTGTATTTTTATATTGAATAATGAATATATTTTTTAAAACTCGTGATTTAGTCAACCAATTTATAAGCCATTAATGAATATAAGTTACATTATCATGTTAGGCATAGAAAATTGAGAGATAAAAATTATATATATATATATATATATATTAATTATTAATTATTAATTCAAAGCAAGTCCAAAGACCATTTGGTTAAAAGTGGAGATATGGAATAGTGGATTAGAAAATTGAATTAAAAATTAGATTTGATAGATTGAATTGGATTGAAAATGATGTGTTTCGTTGGGAAAATTGGGGAATCAATGAAGAAATTAATAAGTAGTATTATAAAATAAATAAATAAAAATTGACGAGTGATTGAATGAGAGTGAAGTTGGTGTCATATTGACCACTTTATAGATAATCATTTTTTGTATTGAGCTCGTTAAATAAGTATGATTAAAGTTGTTTTTAATTTAATTTTTTGTAGCATTTAGTTTAGAGTTAGTATATAAAATTTATATATTTAAAAATTATATAAAAATATTATTAAATTCAAGTAGCTAAATTTTAAATTATAAGAAAATATTAAAAAAAATATGCAATTAATGAGTAGATTTGATTAATGAATAGTAAATTTTATTTATAAAATGGTTGGAAATTTATTTGACTTGCATTATGTTGTCACTTCCATCTTTGTATGTCTCATATTTAGAGTAATGCCAAACATTAGAACATTCACAATGATTAGGAGATAGTTACTTCTATATTATCACCCAATATATTATACATTTCATTTAAAAATAAATAAATAAATAAAACAGTAAAGTGGCAAACAATTGTCAATCACTTTTTTTTTCTTTTTTTTTTTTTCTTTTTTCTTGGTGATGAGGCAAACATATAGCCATTATTGAAGGTGTGCACTAGGTAAACTTCGCTTCTATGTAATTACATGGTGAGAGGTAAATCACACTAGGAAGATCTTATACAAGTTCAATTGAACTGAGTAACCTTCAAATACGAGAGTGATGTTTCACCCACTCGGCCACCTATTTTGAAGCAAAATGTTATTAGTAAGAACTGAATATATGAACTTAGCACAACCCGCTTTATCACACTTTCTTGTGCACAACCCATTGGACTTAGCCTACAATGTGCATAATGCATTCCCTAATTTCCACTATACGAGTACAAAAATATATCAAAAATTTTATAGATTCAAGTAAGACGGAACACGTCTTTCAATTAATATCCAGTAGTAACACTAGACAAATTACAAGTAGCTAATTAAAGTTATATTGTGGGCATATATATGCATGTGCAGTGGGTTTTGTCCTTCTTGACCTTCATGTTCCCAAGAGCAAGGAGCTCAACAAGGGCAAAGATTGCACCATGGCATGCTCTTCTAGGGATCATCATCTTCTCAATGGCAACCATTGCAGCACTCACAGGCTTGACTGAGAAATTCATTTTCTTGCAACTCACAAAGCACAGCCAAGAAGGATTAGTCATCAACTTCACTGGTTTGCTCATCCTTCTCTTTGCCATCTCTGTTGCCCTCACTGCCCTCCTCCCTGCACCCTGATCACATATATATATTTTCTCTCTTTCTATACATATTTACATGTTTTCATGGGTTGTATATGTATGATATGACTTAGTCATCTTGGTCAGTTTACTTTGAAATTATTTTTATTTTATTTATACCCTCTTTTTTTTTATATAATAGTCGAAACGCCTGGAAAATTTTCCTATGATATTATATGATACGATATGTTTATATTTTTGTGATAATATTTCAAATGCATGTATATATGCCTAAAATTTAATAAGAATAACTGGATGAGCCTCGAGTCCTCGATCAGTAGAGTTGACAGTTGTAGGGTGATGGATTATTCCTCTCTAGATAATATGATTTGGAGTTGGATTCCTTGTGTGGTCGTGCGAACATGAGTATGCATGTACTGATACACATGCCTAAGATTTAATAAGAATAACGGGATGAATCTCGAGTCTTCGATCAGTAGAGTTGATAGTTGTAGGGTGATGGAATCTTCCTGTGTAGATAATATGATTTGGAGTTGGATTCCTTGTGGTCGTGTGAACATGAGTATGCATGTACTGATACACTGCACATGCCTAAGATTTAATAAAATAACTGGATGAACCTCGAGCCCTCGATCATCAGTAGAATTGACAGTTGTAGAGTAATGAATTCCTGTGCAGATAATACGATTTGGAGTTGGATTCCTTGTAGTAGTGCGAACATGCATTATGTAACAATATAATGGCAATTTCATGAGAATATTTGTAGTGTGGAACATCTCAAAGAACATTTTCAAAATGCAATTAAGTACCTGATTCCTAGCACTAAGCTAGGTTCTTGCTGTTTGGTTGGTTGCGATGTTTGAGATTGGCTGAAAGTGCCTCATCAGAACAAATTCCTCAAAGCAAAATAATATGTACTTCAAATATAAAAGACCAAACATGTCATTTTTCTATTGTTTAATAACAGAGCTTTTTACTATAGACAACCATAGTATGTAAAGAAAAAAAAACGGTTAATACAATAGTATGAGAGGAGCAAGCCATTCAACATCATCTGGAACCAATTTTAAAGAAGAAAACGCCAATGGATAGGCTACAATGAAACAATAAGACAATCTCAAAAAAAAAAACCTTAAAAGTTAGCAAAAACATATAATGGAATGAACCTTAAAACAGCACTGGAGAAAATTTGTCAAGAGTCAGTGTGGGGTTAACACCAAAAGCTGTTTTGTAGCTTCCATTCTCTTGAGCAAACCCGCGATCTCGCCCTGCATTCTCATCTTCATCTTGTAGTAATCGCAGTGCGAATTCTCGAGCGTCTTGAGCTCCTCCAGCTTCTTCCTCCTCCTTTCCTCAGTTTCCACCAGGCACAGCTTCGACATCTTCTCCGTGTACTCTTCTTCCACCTTCTCGCCTTGGATCCTCGCCATCCTCCTAAGCCCTTCCGCTTCCCTCCTCGCTTCATCCGCCTTGTTCTGGAACATCCTCGCTTCGGCTTCTTTAATGCGCACCACGCTTTCCAAGCTGTCGAGTGCGGCTGCTTTCTTCGGTGAAGTGTCGAGCGCGGGTTTCTTTGGTGCCTTCACGGACCATTCGTCTTTAACGATTTGGTCATTCGTGAAGGGAGGCGGCTTTGCTTCGTTTTGATGGTCAGCTGGGACCGAATCCTGTCTACTGCTCGACGAGTTCATGTTGTTGTAGAATGTCGATTTGGGAACAAGGGAGGCGGTCGAAGGAAGACTGACAACTTTTTTCAGGCTCGATTGACTTGCCGTGTCTTTCGAAAGATAGTTCGAAACAGGAAAGTCGGACAAGCCATCCGCGTCTGTTCATCAAACAAAAACATCAACATCCTTAGATCGAACTACATTGAAGAACAAAACAACACCGTTGTTACAAACTAGGGTCACTCAACTGGGCTATAATGCACATGACCAAACCAGACTAAAAGATTGAATCCAATCAATTAGCTAGTCTAACCCATGACCTTATAAACCCATATATTCTCTATTATTTTATCAATGTGGACTCTTAACACTCGCTAAACACTATTCCCGCTGACAACTAACATAGAACATCTTAAACTTCAAATTCCTTTTAGCAGTAAAAAGCACAATGCAGCTATATATCCAATTACTACCAACAAAAACATCATAAAAGTAGCAGTTCAAAGGATTAGCAAGAGGGTAAAGCGTGGATACTTACAGTTGAAGAACTGGAAAATGAAATTGCAAACATCCGATGTAGACATTGTCTTCTTCTCGAGCTTCGTGAGCAACTCATCGGCTTTAACATGCAGCTCCTTGCCTTTAAAATCTTCGCTCCCCTGAAAGATTTTCCGAACACAATCGAGCTCTTTAATAAGGGTTTCCTCTCCCCAATCCTTTGCGCAGGACTTGAACACATCTTTAACGAACCCGAACATCTCCGAAGCATGACCGCATCCGAGACAGTAAAATTGCATCTCGGTTGTTGCGGAGGGACCATTGTAGCGGGGACCTGGCTTTATGAGGTTTCTCTGAATGCCACAAACGGCATGGCACCAGTGTGAACACGCATCGCATCCTACCCAACTGCAAGTATTGTTGGCACAGTCGAAGTTCAAACAGACGGGACACATGCACTCGCTGCAGAATCCTTTCTTGGTAGAACAAATCTTGCAATCACAGTCTTCGACGGGTAAAGGCCTCTTGCAATTTATGTTTCGACACCTTTCGAGGGAAAAAATTTCTACTAGCTCTGCAGTAGAGAGACGAGTTTTGCTCGATAAGAAGCTTTCGAGGCCTAATTTAATGGCAACCAAGATTTCGAGCTGACTCTTGTGGCATTTCAAGAGAGTCCCGTTTGTAAGGTCTGACCTCCTCTGAACCCGGTATTGCAGGCTCGATAATTCGTCTTTCTTATCAGGCATTGTGACGAGACTCCTCAAATATTCCTTCGTTGATTCGACTGTTTCTTCGGGGAGTTCTTGAATTATCTGAGCCATAACAGGAACCGACTCCGACACAATCTCTCTAAGGATCCTCTCGGGCCGGGAGAGCTTACGCACTCTTCCTCCTCCTCCGTCTATACCTTCCAAACCTCTCAAACCGTCTGATTCTTTTCCTCTTGAATCACCTGACTGGCCATCGAGCCTCGGCCTTGCAGGCAACTCGGATGGGAAAAACGAGTTGTTATCTGAACTCGTAGTCCTATAGAAGCTGTTATTACACGTTTCCTTATTGACCACACCAACACGACCACCGAACGCAAAAGTTCCACTGCCATGATTAGACAATGCAACGCCACCATCCCCAATCGGTCTAAACCGGCTATGAACTGATCCATTAGTTCCCTCCCCACAATTCCAAATATGGTCACTCCCCCTCCTATGGCTCCCCATTGAACACTCGTAATTCTCAGTCGAGTTCCGGGTAAGTGAGCAACTGGGGTTGTGGGAGAACGGATGCGAATACGAGTACGACAACGAGGCAGCGGTGAAATCGTTCGAATATGTCGTCTGGGTATTGTTATGTGAGGGTTCTGGCTCCTGAATGCTCCTACTAGACCTCAACCGGGACGGGAGATCGCCATTTTGGACTCGGTTTGACCCAGCCAGGGAGAGGGAAACATCAGGCAAGGCCAAAGAGAGGTTCAAAGTTTCAATCTTTGGCTTCTTTTCCCTATTCTCTGCCTCAATTCCCTCATTCTCAGCCTCCCTCTTCCCTCTATTCTCATTCAACTGAAGAAAATCCCTCTCCACCCACCTATTACCCTCATCAATTTGATCCTCAGAAACCGCTATCTCTTTCCCCTTGAAATTCCCCATTTTCTCAAACGACAAATCCCTATCTAGAAACCCCAGTTTGGAGTTATCACAGAGGTAGCTCAGAGTGAGCTCCTGACACCCAGAAGACCCAGTCTTCTTTGACTGAGAAACATCAGCCCCAGAAGCGCAGCCATCATAGACCATTTTCACTTCAGAGCTTGATTTCCCAAGAAAACTCAAACCCTTTTTCGGATACGTTTCGATCTTTTCTGGGCTCCCAAGATTTTTCCCCCCGGAATCAACAGAACTATTAGGCTCCCTATATTTGCTCTCAGATTCGCTCGAATTTTCTCTCTCTTTACTCATCATGCTTACAACAGGAGAAAATTTCAGGAAAAAAAAAAAGGTAAAGATTGAGAAAGATCAAAACTTACAGAGAAATGGGAGAATTCAGAAGCCTATAAGGGGCAGTTGTGGAAAAATATTATAGAATCTATAGGGTATCTTCACCACTGGACTCCATGGTCGTTCTCTCTTTTTCTCCCTCTACTCGCAACGGTTGCATTTTATTTCAGGGACTACCCTACTTTCATAAGCACCCCCAAATTTTTATGAAATTGCATTTATGTATTGAATTGGTCAAAGTTACTTTTTTTTTTTTTCTTTTTTCTAATTCTACAACAACATATTTTAAATTCTCAAATGGGAAAATGATTGAAATAACTTTGACAAAGTCAATATCACTTGATACAGTCTATTTTGATAATTGGCTGTCAAATCAAAAAAAATTAATTTAATAATTAGATGTTTAAAATTTATCTGGTCAACAAAATCGTTTCTGCTAAGAGCATGTGAAGCGTGACTTCTTCTAATGGAATAGATATTATCAATACATGAATATGAAAACGATAGAAGAGTTAGATATGAGAAAGTTTTATTCCATCTCCATTTTTAGTACCATGGGACAATTTTCATGAGCATATTCTAAAGTATTGGTTTTCCATTTTTGTAAATATATTCTTTGATGTTTTAGTTCATCCACAAGGACCACAAGTGGCTAGTATCGTAAACTCAATCATCTTACTACAATATAAAATGAGCACAAATTTATCGGTAACTTTATTCGATTTTCTTATGATGAACGAATAACTTTAATGATATATTTATATATAAAAAAATAAATTATTTGTAACTAATTTTGTACTATACGACAATGACTTGTGACACACGTTGATAAGTTACTCGAAAAAAAGAGGATACACTCACAAAAACATTAGAGGCAAATATGTTAATAAGCAAAACTATAGGGGCCTAACTTCAAAACAAAAAAGTAACTCCATTTTTTTTTCTCTCTCGGAGACTTCGTTTCTTTCGGGGGGAATTTTCAGACCAGAATTTCTCGGGTCTTGACGCGTAACGGGAGACTCAAAATAAAGGATAAATTAAAAAAAAAAAAAAAAAAAAAAAAAGGTAAATGAGATTACCAAGATGTCCCTGAACTTTTGTGAAATTCCATTTGAATCCCAAAAGTGGGGCCCGTTGCGTCGCTGTATCCTAAAAAATAATACAAAATGGAAATGTGAATTATTAGGGAGAAGAAGTAGCCTTGTTTGACTTTTTAATTTGTGGTTGCCAATTTCGTCGCGTTTGGGCATAAGCAACGGACAACGCGTGCTAAGAATATGACAAAATAAACAAATAAACAAAATCCAAGATAGGACAAACAAAATTCATTATGAAAATTATTTTTTTGTAATATCATAATATGCTATTAATAATAGTAGAGCTGTCAAAATGAATTTAGTTTGTCGCGCCACCTAATGAGGTGACAAGCCCCACTAGCTCACTCGGTTTCAGAGCGTGTTTTGGTTGGTTGGCACCTTTCAAAAGGCTGAATTCCAACCTGAACATGAACCACAGAGGCTAGACCAGCTCCTTGATCATTCTTTCAACTTTTCATCTCTATGACCAGTTGAGCTGCCCATGCGGGTGATCGGCACCAATTATTATTCCAAAAGGTTGAAACCCCAACCCTGAGGGCCCCCCACACCCCGGCCCGACAGAGCATTTGGAAGGATGTAAATCATGGTGACTTAACTGAACATGAACCATAGAGGCTAGACCGGTGCTTACTGCGCACAAGGAGCCCCCTCACTTTGAGGTCGGCACCAATTATAAAAATCCATTTGGTTGTTAGTTTGAAAATCCTAAATTAAGTTTAGAAATATAAGTTTTTTTTTTTTTTTTTTTTCATTTTGGTCTAGGTAGGGAAAACAAAACAAAAAAAACAAAAAAAAAATTATATTTTTATTATGGAGTATCTAATTTCAAATATTGAATTATTATATCAAGAGTTTATTTATTTTACGTGAACACATCATTTCAACAGAAAATAAATTCATATCAAGAGGTAGATTCACACGGTTACTTACGATCTGATCAATATAACAACTAGTTTCTCGTGCTAATTGTATAAATTCACTCCCGCGTAATAAGATCCAAACACCCAAACCAAATTATGGCAAACTAAATAAAGTATACTTTTTTTGAGTGGTAATTAAAGTATACTTAATTCTCTGGTATAGACAATTGTTTGGGAATCAGTCTCCCCACTAAAGCTCTAGTAGTTTAACTAATAGTTTACTTTTAAATCACTTTATAACATATAGCATCAATTAAAAAAAAATACAAGATATTATAATATATTTGTTGGCTGTCAATATGTGGGGTTGTAATTTGTAAGTTACAATTTAAATGGTATGTTCTAAGTATAAAAGTCTGATGTTAAGAATAAAGTGATATTGAGAATGATTCTTTTTAATATTTTTTTGATCAAGTTTATTATATAAAGTCTTTTTAATGAGATTTTCATTTCATGTGATTTGCATATTATTACTAATGATAGAATTTACTCAATTTATATCATCAAGGAGTGGTTATTAGGTTTTTCTCATTAAAAAAAAAAAAAAAAAAAAAAAAGGAATAAAGTGTCAAAGAAAGAGAAGAATGCAAGTATAAGCTATCAATTCTCTCGTGACATAATGTGTTGAAAGTTTGAAACCTTAAAATAAGTAAATTGGTTGGTTCCTACCCAACAACTCTCACATGCATAATTGTGTTTGGAGTATGCTTGGCCTCATATATAGTCATAGCTCTTCTTCATCGTACCACAGTCCATCTATTATAGAGACTCAATAATTAACCAAGATGCCCTTGTAATCCTAGGTGTATAATAAAATATTATAATTCAGAACTCTTGGTCACAAATTTGATATTCACTAAGAACAATTTTAATGAGGTCATTTGATAGTTCCTCTTGTGTAGAGTTTGGTATTTGCTTATTGTATAGTCCCTTTTGTTGGGGCACTCACAACCATGTTGATCGGACAGTTGGCTTGGCAGTCATGAAGTTTCAAGTTTGACTCTTTGTAGAAGTTGTCTATTGGTATTCTTAGTTTGAGACGATCAGTATATATGTGCAACGACGTAGACTGGTTTACCCTCTTGTAATCTCTAGACCTTATGTAATAAAAATTCGAGTTAATTCTACAAGAGGTCCCTTGTCTTTGGTGGCAGTTCTAATTTTAGTCTCAAACTATCGTTTTTGCCATTTAACATTCCAGACTATTACTTTTTGGATACCTTTAGTCATTGTCATGACTTTTTCTATTTTTAGTAAGGACAATTTTGTCTCTTCATATTTTTCTTTTTTTTTATTTTTCCGATTTCAACGAATCTAATTGATTTAGGACTTCACTAAAAATCGGTTGAAAAATATAATTACTAAAATCAGAGGTTACCTAATACAACTATGGCCTAAGGCTTATTATAATTTTTTAAAAATTACACTTGAATCACTTAAATTTTAAGTTATTTTATATTTCAAGGTTTTTAAACTTTGTTCCTATAATACCCTTTTCCCATATTTTAGAGTATTCAATTCCTTCTTCTAAGAGTTAGAGTTTAACGCATATGATTGAGAGCAAAATAATAATATGAAATTTATCAGATATAAAAATTGGTAGAGCTTCTAGATGTAAACTTAATTTTAGGGCGTGTTTTGTATGTTTGTGAGTGAGTCAAATAATAGAAATAGAAGTCATATGTACAGACTGCTATTTGTTTTTCCTTAACATTTTATCATCTAGAATAATATTTCCTCTCTAATAAAGAAAATTAAAAAAAAAATTACACTCATTTTTTATATATTGAAGGTTCATTTTCAATACATTATTTGAATGTTCTTTTTTAAAATATCCATTTGTATACTAAAAATTCATTATTTGGATGTAGTACACACACACACACACACACACACACAAAAAAAACCTTCGATACACTAAAAATTAGGGATGGACTGATGGACATTATCCAAAATGAACTGAACCGAACGTTTAGGTTTTGATTTATTATTAAATATTGGTCGGTTCTATATTTTATAAACCGAATTGTTTCGCTTTGGTTCAGTTAAAAATTGAACCGAATTGAAGAATTGAATAATTTTTTAAAAATTCTCCTACTTACTATTCATTGATGGATTGATGAACGAGTTTTACGAATGGTGTAAGTGTATGGGGCTATGTGGATCTTACGAGTACCCATTGATTGGTAGGATTCCGCAAATTCTCAAACTCTGGCTCTAACAATTTCCTGAATGGGATGTGGGATGTGGGGGTTGAGTGACTCGCCGTCGATGGGTGAGTGAGGAGGAGGCGGTGGGGATGGCTCATTCATCATCTGCAGCCAACAAGTCCTTTGCAGATAGGCTCATTTCCACCCACTCCATGGGTGTTTCATACTCCGTACTAATTAATTTGTAAAATTAAATTTATATATATAATTATATATATAATATTGAGTGACAAAAACTAATAGCAATGATATGTACTAAATAAACTCCATCTTATTATTTTAGCTACCAAAAAACAAGATCAAGTAAACTCTACCTTGTGATCCTAACCAGTAAAAAACTACAAAAGTAAACCAACTCAAATTGTCCATAAATGTTAACCGCTACCAATGAAAATTGAACTTGTAATATTGTAATTACTAAGTCAACAACATACCAACTTAACTGAGATTGACCCCAAGTATGATAAAAGTAAGAACCCACAATCAACCTATTTTGATACCAAACTGAATGAAAAATTTTATCTTGAGTGAAATTATACATTTAAATTATATATATATATATTATTATATGCTCAGCAGATACAAGTAACATTATACAAAATTCTATTCCATCCATTTCACTGCTAGTCATTCTGATTTCTGACAACTAATCACGAATTAGTTAAATGTGGAGGACTGACTATATTTCACAAGGGGAAACAATTGGTACATACATAATAATCATCTTCTCCTCTCTGAGGCCAAAGTCCAGGGACTAAGCACCCAATATCTTGCCAATATGAAGAAAGATCAATACACATTTCACAATTCAACCATCGTTTCCCACCATTTCACAGACTATATATTGATTCAAAGTAGCTATTTAAAGCATCAACCCAGGTCACATCCGGGCGATATTAGGTGCCTTTCCAAAGCAATTCTTCATTCTCTTCAATGCATAAATAACCATTCGGTTAAAGCTTCGGATCTGGCACTCTAGCAGCATCTCACCATCAAACACCTGCATGACAAGTCATAATGAGGAGGATGCATATATATATATATATATATATATATATATATATATATATATATATATATATATATATATATATATATATATTGTTACAGATTGAACGATACTTTGAATTTCATGTAGGAATGAAATATGTTTCTCATAGCATTTTATACAAGAACTAGACACGATAATGAGGAGGTTGCCATCCCTTTACATTTCTCCCACAAAATTCAATAAAGCCTGCTAAAAGTGATAATACAAACTGACTTTGAATTCACAAGCGATGATAGAGGACAAGTAAGCAATTACAGACCTTGAAGCAACAGCATCATTTTCAACCATTACTTGCGATGTCGCCTTTTTGGCTCAGCTCTTTGTCTTTTATCATCATCCCACTCTCTATCATACATTCTATAGAAACATGGTCAAGGAATCATATATCCAATGTACACTAATGCAAGGTAAATGTTTCCAATTGAGACCAGTACTTTTCTACTCCCTTCAAAATTTTAACAAGTCTATTGTTTTCTTAGCAAAGTGTCATGTCAGGAAAGGGAGTGAAGGAGGTAACTAAAAGGCAAGCGGTTTCTGATAATTACAACATGTCGCAAAACTCCTTGTTTGCGATAACAGGAAGTATCCCTATCAATATTTTTATAGGAAGAATAGAAAGGGTATATATTCCATATATAGAAAAAAATCTTAATAGAAAATATTTTAATTGGGAAAATATCTATTTTGATCTTAGAAAAAAAAGTGGCTGTTGAATCCTGGGTCAGTAATCAAAAGACTCGAATTGGGACTAATAATTTTCAATTAATTGATCCAATTGATAAAGGAATCATCCCACTCTATCATACATTCTATAGAAACATGGTCAAGGAATCATGTATCCAATGTACACTAATGCAAGGTAAATGTTTCCAATTGAGACCAGTACCTTTCTACTCCCTTCAAAATTTTAACAAGTCTATTGTTTTCTTAGCAAAGTGTCATGTTAGGAAAGAGAGTGAAGGAGGGGAGACAGGACTCAAACAAATCCCTCCATTAATAGAAAAAGGAAAAAGAATGGAGGATTAAATAGAATAACTCAGATGTTTAGAAGTTAAGTAATCTAATCACTCAGGAGAGCAGCCACATGTCAGTGTTTCAGTCAAAAGAGACCATTTTCTTTAAAGACAAGACACCATTGGGAGGAGAAGACAGATTTAAAATAAGAGCAACAACAACAATAATAATAATAATACAATAATCAATATCAAGGATACGGATCCACATCACGACGGTTTGATTTGCTAGTTGTCTCTTTTCCATGAATCCTTGGACCTTGCTCCTCCAAGTAACCAGGACGTTGAACCATACCTGTTTTACGATCTCCCCTCTCTCTTCCATCATAGGACTGTGAGACATTAACAGGAAGGGGAGGAGGAGGAAGAGCTGCTGGTGAATACTCACCAGATTCTGATGGTGCATGCTCTCTTTTTAATTTCCGCCTCTTGGAAGCTGCATTGGGATCCATGTCTTCCTTTAAAAGGTTTGGTTTTTCCCTTTCTCTCTCCCTCTCCTCCACCTGTAAACACCAATTGAATAAACATACTAATGATGCAAGAATCCAAATCCAACGGCAAAATATTGTATGGACCATGGTCCACACAATGTTATGTGGACCACAACAAAAAGTACATTTTTAATATATTAAATGTACATTATTTTTGTACTGTATGTACATTATACAATATAATGTACACTCAGTACAAAAATAATGTACATCCCCTGAATACAATGTACATTATTTTTGTATTGAATGTACATTATTTTTGTATTGAATGTACATTATTTTTGTACTGAATGTACATTATTTTTGTACTGAATGTACATTATTGACAATATACAAAATATGGTCCATACAACTTGTGTGGACCATGGTCCACACAATAATGATTGAAATCCAACTCTACATTATATATGAATCAACATCCAACATATGGCACAAAAATTAAATTGGCAAACAAATACAAACTGCTACTAGTATTATCAAACAAAAATAAGAAATTATCAAGAGGAAATAAGCAAAATGAAGAATGTGTCATTAACAAAATTATCAACTTAAAAGAAAAGTGCTCTATAAAGTATCCTACTACAACTCCCTAACCACTCTTAGTAGCTGCTCCACTCAAAGATTCCCATATTTGGCAAAGGAACAAAACTTAGAGACAACAAGGCTTGCATCAACTGGAAATAAATATAAATTACACAAATATGCCTGATGGGGTTGTGCCATAAGCAAGTGATTTTTTATTTTTATTTTTGAAGTTGAGTATTTACCTGAATTCACCAAAAGTTACAGTTTATACACATTCACACATAAGACCACACATTAGATAGCATTAAGGCTATAAAATATATGTATGCTCATACACAATCTAGCAATTAGAATGTTAACCATTTAGGAAAACATTTAACACCTAATTTGCAGCAAGACACTGGACACAAGAATATTCAAATAATCCAACACAGTAACAATGATGTTATACAAGCAAAATCAAAATAATCAGAAAATATTCTTTAATGCATAGTATTTTATAAGGTCAAAATGGGCATTACATATATTCATTCTGTGGTAAACTCGAAAAGAGTACCTTTATTTGAAGCCCATCTCTTTCTTCCCGCTTTCTATCTCGAAAATCGTCATCTCTTCTACGTTTCATATCATCCTGAAGTAGCAAAGTATTCTCTTCGGATCGCCTCCTCTCTCTCTCTTCATGCCTAGGAGAAAGCCTTTGGCCATGCCTTGCAGATCCAACGCGTCTATCAGAATCTTCATCTCTCTTACCAGTATTAATGGATTGAGGGACCACATGAGGTGGCAAGGGTGGGGGTGGAGGTAGGCTTTGATTATGAAACCGATCATCTACATGAGATTTCTCTACAGGAACTTCACCATATCTCGATTTGCTTCTGTCATCTTTACTTCTTTCATCTTTACCTAGCCTATCAAAGTTCCTATCCGCACCCCTCTCTAGAACTTTTTCTACTGAACGCTCTCTTACGTGTCTTTCTGTTGATCTATCCCTTTGTTTTTCAGAAAGCACATCATCCCCACGGGACTTGTCGGGACGCTCCCGATGTTCCCTCTCATGTCTTTCAGCACCCTTTTCTTTTGATCTATCAATAGGCTTTTCTGTCTGTCTGTTTGTATTTTGGTCTTCAGATCCCGTTTTATCATAATCTGGTGGATGAAGTTTATCAACAGCTCGACTATCGATTGTCCGTTCTCTTACCTCACCACCATCTATTTCCCTTGGATCAATCTCGCCTTTACGCCGTTTATTTAGTCTATCTACTTCTTCCGTAGGACTTGCTCTCTTTCTATCAGAAGATTTAGAAAATTCCTGATGAGGAGAATGCACCCCTCGAGAAGAAGATTGGTTATGCACATCAGAAGATTCATTCACATCATCTTTCCCAGTAGTGTGTCTCGGATCAGTTTTTGTTTCATTTCCATGAGTTAGAGATCGTGCAGATGAGGTTGCAGTTTTTGCTAAACCCATGTTACCATTGCCTGGAATTGAAGAAGTAACTCCGCCTGACCTATTGTCAGATGGATGAACAACTTTTCCAGATCTATCATCTTTGGCAAGGTCCTGTTTTAGCTTAGTTTGAGATCCAGATGGAACAGCACGCTTTGTAGCAGCTCTTCCCTGAAAAGAGGTGAATATTTGAAATTAAAACAAGTATATGAATGCATTCTTACCTTTAAAATTTTCAGAAAACCTTGGTAATTGTATGCAACTTCAGAAGCCATCTAGGAAATAGAATTGAAATGAACTACTACAACAATGTGGCTTATGCAATCAATTTGATTGAAAACAACATTGTTAATAAGAGTAACAAACTGCAAAACCTTGGAAAACATTCATTGCAATTGTAAGCTTTGATAATTTTATATTAATACACGCTCTTTCCAACATTATCACTCAAAATAATCTAATTTCCAATTACAGTGATGTGCAATAACTTATATTAAGCCCAAGAACACGGAGACATTAAACTGATGCTGAGATTAAAAAAAATGATTTTAGACATAAAAGATCCCAAAATGGTCTAAGTCAACTAAGCGAGAAAGTAAGCAGAAGTTTAGACATAAGCAGAATAACATATGCAAACAGCGAATAGGTCAAGAAATATACTTCAGATGCCCAGACTTGTTGACGGGGTAAAACATTTACCATATAAAAAATCAAATTTTCAAAACAAACCTTACCCCAATAATTCTTTTCTAAAAGCATATTGATGACAAACTGAAGGTAAATTAATGCAGTCACACAAAATTCTAGTTATACCTCCTGGTTGGAAAATGTCTTGGTAACTGTTTTAGTGTTGCTTTCTTCTAGGGGTTCATTTGTCGAATCATCCATGTGTTTTTGATTCTCCATAGACCTGGATGCACCCGATTGCACAGCAGATGGCCTTGAAGATGAGCTATCGGGGCCATTAGAAGAGGCAGCATTTTGTTTTGAATGCCCCAGATCAGGTTTTAGTGAAGCACTCTCTGTTCTTTCTGATTTCCCATCACCCGCTCTTCCCACAGCAGCAGTTCTACCCCCAGCAGACTCACCCTGAGAGGCATGGATGATGGCCCCATTTTGTATGGCAGATTGGTTTGCAGCTGATGACTTTTGAGTTGGTCCTGGTGCAGGTTTCAGTTCAAGAAAACCCATGCCAAATTCTTCATCTGAAACCCATGAAGGCTGCAAAAGGCAAATACACTAGTTATTTATTTGTAGTCAAAAGCACGAACAAGAATGTAAAAAATCAATAAAAATAATAAATAATAAATTTACACAGTAGTTTGAGAAAATCATCTCAAAGAAAAATTGAATAACTAAAGTATCCATCATTGACTTTGTTCCACTTTTGTGTTGACTAGTCAAAATCAATAATAGCCAAAAATCAAGCAAAAGTCTACAGTCAATTAAGTTCAACTGTGACAAAACATCAAGCAAGTATCTACAGCCAATCAATTTCAAGTATTAAGAGCGACAAAATGACAGCTGACAACAAAATCTTAAATTTTACCTTCCTAGCAGCTAAAGCTGCACCAACACCAGTTGCCAATACCTTGAGATCCTCTCTTTCATCACTTTTAATTTTACCAACCTGTGTTAAGTAGAAACAAAAAACACAAGCAGTTCATCAAACAAAAATGAGATGTAATAGTACCACAGTACAAATGCTCATGATTGCAATAAACCTTACCCGCTTTTCAAGATTAATCCCACTCTTACGGGTGACTGGGAAGACATTGGATATTTTTGTCAGCAAAATTAGAGCATTCCGAATTTCCATGTACTCAGTTGACTCCAAACATTGTATCAGCAACCTTGTGATCCTTTGGCTCCATTTCCAGTGTACCTTTTAGGCAATAGATAAATGAGGCTCTAATATAACAGATAAAATATTATAAAACTGTCCCATATGGTACTTCGATGACTGAAACTCCAATTTCAAACAAAGGAAACAAGTTCAAATCAACCTGCATTTTTAATAATTTTCCAGAAAGCTTTTAATTCATGATAAAACATATAAAAAACAAATAAATATTCGGGATGAGAAGAATTGGTATAATAACCACAGGCACTGGGCAGACTGCTCAAATTCAAAAGATATAAAAGATTCTCTATCTGCCATGTTTTCCAAACATCAATAATGGAATTGTAGTCCACACAATCCATTGGAGATAAAATGCACAAAGAATCAATACCAATGATTCAATTACGAAACTTAGTTTTAAAATATTTCTGTAACCAATGATCCTATTAAAACAGAGTAAAGGTGGCAAACATTTGCATACATTCTGTCCCAGACCCTGCATGATGCAGAATGCTGGGCTTGACCACAGTTAATGCAATAGCCACAAGAACAAGAATATTTTCCAGGTTTTCAAATTCTCTCCAGGATCATAAACTAATCAAGTAATCAACCATATAGTTTGAAAGTTTGAACAAGGCGGTAAGAACATGAAACCGCATAAATTCAAAATTTCCTTGAACCAACCTTAATGAATTGGCTGTACGTGACACGCTGGCTGTTTGGATATCTGTAATAAACAGCAAACCCTGGCATGTTCCCACATTCACGTTCATATATTGCTTCATCACTCTAGAATAATGCCAAGTTATTAGAAAATGCATGTAAGAAAATCAAAGGTGTTATTGCTTCTTCAGTCAATTATCCAGGCAAAATAAGTCCTAGAATAGACCTGAATCATGTACCTTCCAATAATAAGCTGTCTTCAAAGTCTCATACAGGAACCTTCCTAGACGACCCGCTTCATACTCGGTGCAACAACAAATCATGGGTTGTAACGTTTTGCATATCAAAACATCTATGTGGTTTACAGTGTTAAAAAAAGGAGTTCCAAGTGAATGAAGAGTGTTTACGAACATAGCACAATACACTGCATCAGGCATACTGAATGTACAGCGTGGAAAAATGCAGCGCTGTAGAAATTCCATATTGATTTTTAATGTATCAGGGCATGAACTCAACCACTTGTCCTTTTCGCGAGATAGACGTCTACGAACAGATGCTACATGTTCTTCATGTTTATGGAGTTCTGTCGTTAGTCGGTCTAGAGACTCTTGAATTCTTTCTTTGTCTTTCTTCCTCTTAGTGATTGCAGAACTAGAATTATCAGACAGCTCTTCAAGTGCCTTAAGAGCAGCATGTTGCTTAGCAATCTCAGACTCATAACGGTTTCTAGGAACATAGAGATCATACAGAGCAAGACCCCAAAAGGTAGCATACAGGTCAGGAGACAAGCTATTCCATGCTTTTGAAGGTAACATTGTCCTGATTGTATCAAGGAGGTCTTCCCAACTGAATGCAGAAGAGTTGAAAAATATATTAGCATGAAAAAGACACTAGTCAGGAAACAGAAGCTAAAAGTGAAACTAGAAAGAATGGCGGCAGCACACTCAAACTAACTTTAATTTAAGTTGATAACTTTTCCCATGCATTAGAACTAGAGTCAAGATTAATCAACCCATTTTACAAAAACACCAATTGGTATATTGGGAAGACAAGCTCTATGTGAGTCATAACGAACATGCAGTGACAGACACTTACTTTAAAGGCAACGAAAATTACAATGAAGAAACATCACAAAAATATGAATATTCACCCAGATATATTTTGCATGCAAAATCTATGTTTGAATTTCAGGTTTGTTCAGACTGAGCTGGACATTCACAAACATTCAATGCATGACATTTCCATATTCCTAATAGATGAGAGGAAGGAATCAAAAGTATTCAACGAATTGGGTTCAAAGTATTACAAGATAGGCTTGCGAGAAGAGCCAAGATCCAGAACCATTTTGGCACAATCATCCATGTTTTCAGATTCCTTTCCAGCCGTTACAGCACTCATTGCTTCATCATAGTCCAATGGCCAAAAGGCATCTGGATTGTTCTGAGAACGAAAGAGTCTCATAACTGGCCGATAAATTAAAAATGCAACCTGATGACGTACAACATCAACAATATTAGAATAATGAAACTGATGCATTACACGTTGGAAAAAAAGGGGAAATTTTTTAAACTTTTCACTTGAACACCTAAGCAACGAAATGAAACATGCAGGAAATTTGAAGACTTGGCTAGAAGAATATAAATTACCTCCGGATCAAGATGATAGAGGCGTACAAGTTCATCTAATGTTGGAACAAGTAGAGCATAGCCAGCTGCTGGAGTCACTGCACTAGACAAAAATTCCACATATTGGAGGAGAGTTCCATGGCATCTATCAAATTGTTCACTGACCATTTTGATGTAAGGAACATCTGCACTTATGACAACCCTGCAAAGAAAGACAGCAAATACTCAACAAGATTTCCATGCTTCACAATAATCATAAAGAATGTTGCCCAAGTACAACTTAGTCAATCTATTTGTAAGGTTTGGAAGATTTAGTTCTACACAATATATGTGCAAATTAAAAATGATGAAAAGATTAAAACACAGCATTCATGGTTATGTACAACAACAATTCATACCGCCACTTCCTACAATATACAGCGTACATAGGTTCACTCAACTGATGGAGGGAATCCAAATAAAACACCACAAGCACTGGATCACAGGTACCTACAATGGGTACAATGGGTAGGCCTCCACTTGCCCATCAAGAGGCCCAACCCATCTTGGTCTCTAGATTCATGACATGGAACTAGCTGCTATGGAGTAGGGTAAGGACCTCGGGTAAGCCATTGACACCCTGACCCATAGAGCTATTAATCGCACCATCTTATGTACCCAATAAAACAATACATAGTGTGTTTGACTTACACAGAACGGTGCTGAGCAACGAGTAATAGAAGAGGAATTGCCAACTTTGGTTCTTCTTTTGGAAGCAAAGCATCTCTTAGCCGGTTAGTGGATTTGATCAATGCCTGCAAACAGAAGCTAAGTGTTTTACATCTGGATCTAATGTTTTTAAAAGAAGAAATTTTTGTTTGAAAGCATACAGAAGAAGAGGATTAATTTGATATTTTTCCTTTGAATCTTGAAAGAAACAGCTTGTTTCTTTTGAAACACAACATGAATACAATGCTCAGCATCACCAAATAGAAAACCTGACTTATCTAGTAACTGAAAGACGTTGGTGGTTGGCGTATCTTATTGCATGTATAAGAAACTCAGACAGGTACTCCCATACCATTTCATGTTCATACACAGATTAATAGGCAATTATACCTATGGCTCACTAATGAAATTGCAGTAATGGAGAAAGTCAACTAGTTTGAGAACTGATTCATGGAAAAGAAAGCAGCTAGTTCAGGCAGGCAGGCATCTTAGGCACCTTATTGTTCCTGGTTATTCCAAATGAAGTGGCCTGATACCGTAGGGTGTCACTTCCTGCCATTGCATCCAGCTGCTCCTCCGTCATGTTCTCTGTGTATTGTACATTAGCCATTTGCTGTATAAGTTCCTGCACATGCATAAAAATTAAGATTTAAGGTGAAAGAAACAATAGAACTGTGAAATAAAATAATTGTACTAGTTTACCTGCAGGAAAACAAGCTCAATCCCATTTCCTCTCTTCAACTGATTTACAAGATACTGGAAAAGACCCCTTAGTTCCATTGATGGATATTTTTTACACCTGAAAAAAGTTGCAAGAGATTGAATGAAATTCCAGTCAAGTCACATCACAGTATTTTTTACAAGTATATAACAAAAGATAATACAAGATGCGGCTAAATTACAGAGAAAGCACTCACAAAGCTAATTAAACATTAAAATCATTTCCAGGTATAACATCAAAATAGTATAAACAAAGCATGAAGAACATACAGTATAAACAAAAATAAAAACAACTAAATACAGTCATACAGATAATACCCAGCTAGGCATCATAAAAGGTTCACACAAGATATCAAAGACGTACTATTATAGAGATTTCCTAAAGCAGTGTTTAGGATGTGTGGGATACAAGTAAAGCATTGGTTTCCTGGCAATGTACTCAAAGATATGCAGAACTCAAGCAGTAAAGGATAGTTTAGTGTAGATTTTTGAGAACAGAAATGGTCAGAGTTTATTCCCCTACTTATTAGCACATTAAGGGGGTGTTTGGTTCAAGGGATATTTGGAGGTAATGTAACATTACCAAGAATCTCACATAACCTAGGAATGTGAAGGGAATGTGATTCCCATTAAAGCTATCAAAAATGAACTAAAAACAAAGTTCGGGAATCTCACAATCCCTACAGTAACCCACATCCCCTGAACCAAACAAGGGAAATGATGTTAACATTCCTGAGGATATGTGAGATAACCTGAACCGAACACGCTCGAAGTGTAAACATATTCCCATAAAACTTGTGCATTGATTATATACAAGCAACAAATATGTTTAGGGCTCAACGATTAACTGCATTTTAATTTAATAGATAGATTAATAGACACCATACAGTCAAGTACCCTGTTTAAAAAAATAAATAAAAAATTCACAGGAAATTATTCGCTGGGTAAGGAAGTTTTAAAAGTTAAAAGGTAATAAATAGTACAAGATGAATTATCACACTCATTGATGGAATGGTGGTGTGATACCCAGATTAAGAGTGCAAGTAAAAACATACTCTAAGTAGAGAAGTCCATAGAATAATACTGAATACATAGTCATGCATAGAAAAGATTCACAGGTCATCAGAAGTTAGTTGCATTAGCATTCTCATTCGATGAAGACATTGTTTCTTCCCAGGAAATGGTAGTAAGACCATTCCCCCATTTGTATGTTCTTCAATTATCTATTCATAACCAAACCATCCAGACACTGAAATTAACAGTGCACATGATCCAGAAATGCCCTAGTAGCAACACACTTGGGTATGTCAAATATATAGTCGTAACTTTGAAAACATAATAAACAATAACTAAAACATAGACCAATATTCATTTCCTGCATAATATTATTAAATAAAACACCAATTGGACTAATCAATTTTTCCCAACAAAATCAATCTTATATGACAAATAAATATTGGGACACAAAACAATGTTGTAAAATATCTCAGAAAAACTTATGCATCTAATGAAAGACATCTCACTCATATTATGTTTGAGCAGGAATGGCAAACTTGTGAGCTTTGGAGATGAAACCAAGAAAATAGTTCCAATGAAAAGGAAACACCCCTGACAAAAATTGCACAACTCTATAAAGCACTTGCTGGGCAGAAGGCAAATCTTCCAAAAAGCCCGAAATACCACACAATGACGAGGAGGCATGTAACAAATCATACTAGAAATAACCCCAATAGCCAACTGAAAATGTCTATGATCAACAAAACAGTGTCCTGTCACGCCCTTGTATAAACAGAGCAAATCTTCTATTGTCTGTAACCTTGCATTGTGGATTTTTGAATGATGATCACACTTTGGGTAAAGAATCTACATCCATGTGATTAAAAAATGATCAAATAAATTCCCATTTCCTATTTGTCTTGGAATATCTGCATGAAGAGAGAAGTCATCCAAACTAAACCCCTCCTAAGTGACATCAACCCATGTGCATCAATCCTAGTCCCATTGCTGATCAAGAGTTCCTAGAGTCTAGAGACCAGGTCCTAATTATCTGGCATCCAGAGAACGTTGACAATGGTACGCACAAAGTCATACTAAAAAATATGAAATTACACGAACAGCCGATCTGAAGTACCTATAACCACCAAAAAAAGTACTGTGCCCACACTCCCTCTTTTAAACAGAACAATCTTCTACTGAGTATAAACCGTGCTCACAGGACTTTCAAGTAATCACATACTTTAGAGTAAGGAGTCTACATCCATGCAACAAAAATGATCAAATAAGCAAAGCATGATTCCTTTAATATCCTATTTGTCTTGGTATAACTTCACAAATAGAAACACCATCCAAACTAGATCCCCGACTAAGTGAAATCAATCTTCGCCATGAATTTCAGTCCCAATTGCTGATCAAGAGTCTCTAGAGTCTATAGACCAAGTCCTAATAATCTGCCATCATGAGGAAGATTGGCACTGAATGCACAAAGTTTCAACCAAATAAATTCAATCACTTCCCCAACACAAGCAAATTAACCAAATTGTATGCGATGAAAGTCCTGCACTACAAACTTTATATAAAAGATTTATGATATAAATAAAAGTTTTTTGCTCTCAACAATCAATAGGATTATCAAAGGCAGTTGTGACATCCTAGCTCATTTGTTTCACCAAATGACATACTTTGCTCATTGCCCATATTCCTTTGAATAAAGTCCTTAAGTATCAGCATTTTATATCTCCGGAAGGATAGATATCCAGCCATCCAGCCATCTCATTTTTTCCAGATGATGGTTTAGCCTTTAGACAATTCAGAATCTTCAATAAGCCAGGTAGTGCAAAAAATCTTAATTCTGCTCAAAGTTAAGAACTTGAACTTCAAACAGGAAAGGCTGAAAGGGAGTTATAGAAGGAAATTTTTAATTCATTAACTTTGTCCCCTCCAGGCTCCAACAGAAACTCTTAACCAAATCAGATTTTGTAATCTTTGTCCCTTCCAAGTTCCAATAGAAACTCATTACCTAATTTTATATCTGAATCCTTCCTGCCCAAACAAGAAGCCAACAAATGAAGGCTGATTTAAGAGGCTAATCATAAGCCACCCCAGGGAAATCAGCAAGGATAGCATCCCCTGCACCAACCAACCAGCATCTTCACAGGTTAATTTGCAACCCCAACACTGGGTAAGTACCCCGTGAAGATCTAATTTTTCTGCACAAAGCAGTGAAGGTGTAACACAGTTACAGTTAAGGCCAAACCAGGACATGAAAACCAGATTTTTCTTTGGTAGCAGAGTACAATTACAAAATGGGGGAGAAAAACAAATGTTTCCCAGTACATTAAGGTTAAAAGCACAAAGAGAATGAGGGATTGATTACAGCAAAAAACCAAGAAAGTTAATCAAACATCTTATGCAATTTAACACAAATGTAGCAATCAAGGTAGAAATATGGCTAATGAACACAATAAACACAGAATTAAGGAAGCTAATAGACCAAATATTAAGAATAATGAACAAGATAACTGAGACATTATTTACACTACTACAAAAAATTAAAACTATCACCAAAAAGGACTGAACATACAGATGTCCCCAAAACGATGCCAAAGACTGGAGCCAATCCGACAAATTAAGGCCATCATCTTTTAGCTTATCACGCCCACTTTGCGCCAGGCGCTCAATTACAACATATTCCAAAATATCATACTCCAGCTGTTTCAGAATAAAGTAGCAAAATAAAATTAAAAACAAATCTAATTTACAAAAAACAATTAAATGAAAGTTTTTTGTCCAGTACAAGCACTGCAATAAAGAACATCAGATATGTATAGATGAAAAGTAAACAAAGGATTCACAGGAAATAAGAAGACTAGGCAACTGCTAGCAACAATTCAGTAGGTTGGTCAAGCATCTCATCATTATTATATTATCCTGCATGTTAATGTTTTTATTTTATAAACTTTAATAAGTAATAACTTCCTTCACAAGAAAAAGGCACCAAGGCAGTGTAATTGAAGAGCTTTAAAATCAGATGTGAAGAAGAAGAAGAGACTCAAATAAGAATATTCTAACCTAGGCAGATAACAGGCCCCAAAAGACAAGAGTTTCTTCTTTCCCCCTTTATATCAGGGAGCAGTATAACAAACTACATCAGTTAACTAACTAAGCATAATCTTCCAATTCCTTCCCCCCTTTATATTAGGGAGCAGTAGTTATAATTTTGCAGCCTCAAAGGATGGGGTGAGATGTGTAAAATATGTTTGAGCAGGAAAAGGAAAAGAGATAATGGCAAACCTGTGTCAAGTACTTAAATGCATCAACAACAGGGGTAATCATATCCCTATAAGCCTCTATCTGCAAATTGGAATTGCAAAAAAAAAAAAAAAAAAAAAAAAAAAAAAAAAAAAAAAAGTCAGCATGAGATCATAAGATAATTCAAGAAGCATATCTTAAATAAAACAGCACCTGGTGAATTATTGTCCTAAGCACTGTCATTGGATTGGCATGAGCTAGTTTTGCAACCATTCGCCCAAGTTGTTTAAGATTTTCTTTAGCAAGGCGTTTTAGAATCCTTCTTGTATCCAACTGTCACAACATGATATTACGAGTGGGTTAGTAAAGTAGAGTAAATAAAGTGAAAAACTAGGAAAAAAAAGAGATAATAAGATAAAGACATTCAGCAGTTTATACCTTAGCTGTTTGCCTTGCAGCAAAAACCATTGGAAGTTGATCATCATCTTTCTCCCATTCACCATATAGACGATAACGTACCTAAACAAATACATATTAGGCAGACTAACAAAAACTACATGAATTTTAAAACCTTGCCAGCTGCAAGCAAACCTCATATGGTAGGAGGCTCAGAAGTTCCCATATCTCTTGCCCAACTGCAGGATTTGCCGGTATCAGCTGTAAAGAAGGAAGTAGACATGCTCCTAGTGCTCCCTCAATTCTTAGCCTAGCATCCTTTAAGTGGATGCGAGGAGTTTGGTTTCCACCAGTGGTCAATTGAGAATTGAGATCTCCACTGCTGTTGACAAGTTCCAGTGCACAAATGTAGTAACCCCTCAATACTCTGCAAACCTGCTCATTGATAAAGCAGAGAAGTGAGAGGACAGTTCTTGTGTTAAACAAAAGTTGGCAACCCAAAGAACCAAAAAAGTGAATAGCACAGACCTTCTGCAGTAATGAAGCGTCTCGATATAGATAAGGACCCACACAAGCAAGCATCTCAAAAAGCTGTGTTGGAAGATCAATGAAAGGTCTACTGCCAGATGAATCAGTCACATCCAATGTGTTAGTACTACCTCCAGTAGGCAACCGCAGAAGCTGACTTTTGCAAATTAGGTCATACCCCGGTGAAATTGATCTTTCAATAAGCCTGATCATAAGTTGAGCATGGCAGATTTAAAATATGAACATACCAACAGAAAAGATGTGAATTAAAAGGAGGCAAAAACAAAAAATAAGAAAGTAGTGAACATGGATCCATGTAGGCACTGAAATAAAGGTACCAGTTCTGCCACTTGGGCAATTCATTTTACCTTGAGATAACCAAACACTTATCTACAATACATAGAAAGTTACAAAATACTAAGCAGATCCATGCCAAAGACAGAAAGAAATACTCATTTTATTCTACATGGACTATACAAAAAAATTATCCTTACAATCATATAACATATATAAATACAATTTTAGTTCTCTATCACTAAACTTTAAAGGAAAAGGAAGATTCACCTAAACAAACCACTGCATATTTGCATATGCTCCACTGGATTAAGAGGTGAGAGACGATCAAATAACATACGAGCATGATACCTGACCCAAAAAATAAAAATAAAAAAATTAAAAACAATACATAAGAAGCAAACCCTAAAAGCATAAAGAAATGGGAAAGAAATGTTCATTGACTTCATTCTTTGGAACAAAGACAAAATACAGCAGAAGAAAATAAAGAAACAAAATTAAATTAAAAAATATGGAAAATATTAATATGCCAAGGACACATCACAACTTTTTCACACTACATTCAGCAGTTTGGTAAAGGTAAAGTGGAAGAAGGCAAAGATCAGTAAGCCACTCCTTTGACTATCAAATAGAAGATGAACTGAAGTAACAGTAGAGGTGTTGGTACCCCTCACTGTCTGCATTTTCAATGCCCTCTAAACCAAATGTGAATTGAAGCGTATGCAGCACTTTTACTTCCATAAGTTCCATTAGTTAATCTAAGCAACACAAGCACAGAAGAACATATATCCGTATGTATAGCTTCAGTGTCAAAATATATATATATATATATATATATATATATATATATATATATATATATATTGACACACAAGACATGTCACCATGAAACTATAATGACCAAATAGAGAAATGATGGTAGGTGTAATCCAACAATACAAGGCTAAAAAAGGGGGCAAATTCCACTTTTAGTTCCAACATTTAATTTGACCACATTTAGTCCCGCGACTTTACTGGCATTAACACATTTGGCCCTCTATTACAATAACAATTTTTGCCTAAACAACGGTAGTTTTTAGGACACTTTGGTAATTTTACAATCTTATTCTCTTCTTGTTAAAAAACATTTGTTTAGGATATAATAAACAATAATTTGCTTTTTTATTCTTAAGAAAATTAGCTTCTTATTTTTCTATATTATATCATTTATTTTAAGCAAGAATAGAATATCAAAATTGTGAAATTACCAAATTGTCACAATAATTGAAGTCAATTTGATAAAAATTATAACAGAGGACCAAATGTGGCAATGACAGCAACATCGTGGGACTAAAAGTGGAATTTGTTCAAAAAAAAGGATTTTCTAGAAGACAATTCAGCAAATTAGAATATAGCATATAAGCAAAATCTTTAGACAACTGGAAATCAGCTAACACATTCTTAGATCAAGGAGCTAAAATTCCCAGCATATGGTGAAGCTCATATGCTCAAGCCTCAAGAAACCGTATTAGGATTTTAGTCCTGTTAAATAGGCATTCAACTAACTGGTTGTTACATTATCCTTTATCTATTCTTGAAATATCATATCTATACTGTAAAGGGTGAGCAGGATCATCCTCTTACAAGGATTGAGGTAAAGCACCACGCAACCCTCAATTCTACTATCTATTTCCGTTATTAATATGTGGAGAGGTGTTCCAATTCCTCGCCAGCCACCAGCCATATAGTGTGACTATATACACCAAACACTACTGTATGGCACCACTTGAAAAGTCTTATAGCACAAATATCAACAAAGCAGTCATGCTAATAGGTATTGCAATATTACAAACATACCAATCATCCACAGCAAGAAACCCCATGAGTAGGCCCAAAGGCTGACTATCTTGTAGTTCTGAGGATCTATCAGTGACTGCATCTGATTCCATATCCAAGGCAGCATAAAGATCAACCGTTACATCACCTTGTTTCTCATCATCCATGAGATCCTTTCCAGTAGCAGCAAGATTTATTCTTCCTATTTTGTTTGCCTGGTACATAACCCCACAAATACATGTGCTCATATGGAATAAAAAGCATAAACACCAACACTTTTATCAACATTTAAAAGCACACATGAAAAGTAAACAACATGGAATATCAGGATTATTAAGCATATCATGGAAAAAAATTAATGACACTGCACAGGACATAGGCAAGGTCTGAACCCATTACCCTAATGATCAAGAGTTGACCACTCCACCAAATCCCAATTTTGAATATCAAGAAATGCACAGGAAAAATGTTTAAGAACAAAAAAATAAATACGGAGTAACTATCAAGTGTTATTACAAGGAAAACAAAAATCTAAAATAAGCACAAGGTGGACATGTATGAGTTGGTTTTGGTTGTCCTTTATGTTTTGCGTTTTTTGCAAAATACTTCAAAGAAATTGTCCAAAAATATTTAACTAAATAGTGGGTTTAATTCCATTCCACCAAAAGGCAACTCACAAATGAATGCATTTTCAAGCCACCTCCATCCATGCAAGGTCAGATGAATTAAAATGCAAACCAGTTTACCACTTGCATAGAGGTTGAGAGCTTATGCACTAGGGGTCCAATATAACAGAAAGGTGCAGTGCCATCAATCCCAGCATTCCATCCAAAATTAATTCACGAGCAATACAATTGGCTACTTTATTTGTATGTTATACATAGATGGATTCACTATTGATAGTGTTTACTCTGGTAGACCATACTGAAGCTTTAATATTCAAAGGAAATTTTGTTTCAGAATGAAATCAGCAAAATAGAATTATTGAGGCACTTGGGACTATGATAAATAGAAAAGGATGCATATACAAGAAAAATCCCCTAAATCTCCCAAGTGCATTACCTAACATAAGAAGGAAAGGATGGGAATTAACTGTCCAAAATGCTGAATATATATATATATATATATATATATATATATATATATATATATAGAGAGAGAGAGAGAGAGAAAGATAGAATGCACTGTACAAGGATGGAACTGGAAATCAATGCATGAAGCAAATATTGAAAACACACACATAATCCACAAATTACCTACCTCCTCAAGTCTCTTAGCAGAGGATGCACTATAATGCTCAAATGCCTCCTCATCCTTGGGAAGTAAATGCACATATCTAAAATAAAACATACATCTTGGTTAAGAACAAAAGCAATAGAAATTGAGAAGCATGCAATAGAACTTTTGCAATCACACAGAAAATAATCTTTGAAACTCAAACAGCCAGCAAGTACAAGAAGCTTCCAGGGTTAACAATTTTGTCAGTCACACAGAAAATTATCTCTTAGAGGGAACCATCATCCATCAGAAAGAATAAGGAGTTTACAGGATTATCAACTTTCATGTTTCATCCGATCATGTTCTTCTTGTGCCATTACACGTGCATTATATATTATAACAATAATCATTTGATACTCTTACCAATGATCATTAAGATAAAGCAATAAACCTAAATTGAATTTTCATGGGCTTGAACAGCTTAAGCAAAGAAAAACAGAAGGAAGTTCAAGATTTTCATCTTTGTATTTCAGAACTTAAGTAATGTCTGCACTTGGGCTACAACATGTAACATTATTTTCTAGATTGATCACGTTGGTGAATCAAAATCATTTTTGCAAGTTCTGTTAATGTGGCACATATATAATCCAGAATCTTTTTGTTGATTCTCTATCTCATGTTATGCTGTTTAGACTAAAATATGGAAGAATCAATAGGAACATATAAAGTTTGGATAAAGTTGCTTTGTGAAACACGAAAAGTGACTCATATCATTAAATTTTACTCCTGCGCCATAATTATTTTCTCCATGGCTTTTCACACGGATTTTTAGGTAAACAAGTTGTATATAAAATAAAAATATCCTAAATTATGAAATATGGGCAAAGAGTTTCATATCCCTTTTAAATGATAGAAGGTATGAATGAATAGGAAAAGTTATGTACAAAATAGCACCTTTTCATAGGAACCAAAGTTAATTGGACATCAAAATAGATAGCAAGGAAAAAATAGTGGAACAAAGGGAATGGCAGTCTTCATTTGTGGAATAGCACGATATTCATGCTCAAGAATACTAAATCATGGAACCGAAGTTAATTTGGACATCAAAACAGATAGCAAGGTAAAAATAGTGGAACAATGGGAATGACAGTCCTCAGTCTACATTTGTGGAATAGCTTCAATATTCATGCTCAAGAATACTAAATCATGGGAAGAGTGGGGAACAATGTAGAACAGAGGGTTAATTACTAAGAGGGAAAATACCAATGGATTACTAGAGATGAAGAATTGAGATTTTAGACCTAGATGTAGTTAAGTGACTCATTGCTCAATATATAGATGCAACTTGTAAACCAAAGGGAAGCTGCTCCAGAGGGGTTACACAAAAGAGACTTACATGCTTTCAACATCAATGAAGTCTTTTTTCACCAGCAAGGCGGTAAGCTGATACAGACCACTTGGCACAGGATCATTTACTTCTATACGCTGGTAGTATTGAAATTTATGACCAAGGATTTGAGAGGCATGAGACTGCAAATCATCATGTAGGAGTAAATTATTCACTAAACTTAGTCACGAGAAGAGCTGACACCAAAAGAAGGGCCATAAAAATGAACTAAGAGTACTGTGAGACATGCATTATACCTTTGGAAATATAGGGATGAGGTCCAGATATACACTATTATCAGGTTGAAATTCAAAAAACTCCAAAACCTAACACATTAATGACCAATTAGAAACTCAAAAAGGAATTAAATAAGCACTACCAAGAAACAATAAGTAAAGCACAGAACTTACAATGTCAAAGACTCGGTTCGGATCAAGATCAAAATGTCCAATTAATGACTGCACATAATACAATACTTAGAAACATGGTAAACAAACATATTATTCAATGCAATGCTTAGTCCAAATGACAACCTTGATTATACCAACTGTTGCGTCCGATATATTTTGGCTAGAAGCTTCAGGAATCTGGCAAAGTAGAGTAACCTACAAACCACAGTAATTTTAGGTTCAGGGTGAATGGAATAAGCAGTGGTTAGTAACAAAAGAATTAGAGCATAAGACAAGATCCACATGAAAGATGGAAATCACATAAAAACAAAATCCAGAAATATTAACGATTAAGGACTAGCCACATCTACATAAATAGTTAAGTAGGTGAATAATAATGCATGATTAACCTCACAAGTATATAAGAATGTTTTTTTAAGTAAAGAACGAAAATTGGAAAATTGAAAACACGTGTAGAAATGACCCATGTTTCAGAAGATGAGAAGAATGCCATAAACCTTGAACTTTTTAAATTCAACAGTCATCACATAGTTCAGGTAAAAGAGGTCACACAGATGTCACTTAAAAAGCTCCATCTAAAATAAAAGCAAGTAATTACCCAAAAAGTTTCTTACCAAATTCTACCATAGAGAAAATTCCAAGTGTTACTTGAATGGTTATGAAGAAAATTTAAATTTAAAATCAGCTAAAAACAGCTGAAGTAGTAGATTTGTGCTCTGAACAAAGATCATCAGCTATGTCTGTCAGTGTCCTTACAGCCTTGCCCATGGCCAACTACATTATTTAAGTTTTATGTTCTGTCGTGTATTGCGCTGAATATTAGTTGCTCAGTCTCAAACTGACCCATTGCTTGAATATTAATCTCTCAAATCAGTGCACTACAACATATTAATATGGACATAAAACCAACCAAGTAAAAGGAATGTATCTGGAGATCTTCACAGCATATGATAATATTCCTTTTCAACAGCTCAATCAATCAACATATAATTTTATCATGCAATTTCTATTTCTATGTAGGGCTCTTTACATTGATTTTGTAAACACGGTATTTCAAATATATAATTTATGCTGGCCAACTTAGAGCTTTAAATTGAAGAAAGTTGAGTATTCGAGCTTTGAAAGGATTATTATTTTTATTTTTTATTTTGATTTGTAACTTTGAAGAGCTTACAAGTAGGGGAGTCAATAGTAGCCCTGTAGCCAAGAACCAACGTGTTGGCCCAATAAGACCGAAAAATTATAGAAATAGGGCCAAAAAAATTAGCCCAATAAGGAAATCAGGCTAATTGGGCTAGTAGAGCTGTCCTGCTAGCCCGATTCCCCCCCCCCCCCCCCCCCCGAAAACCCTAAATTAGTAAGACCATACTATATGCTTATTTTTTATATATGATGCAAAAAATAAACTCAACTCATCCAAATATTTCCCTCATATATATATAAAAGACTAATAAATGCCAAAGTGATATACTAATATGTGGCGTCCTTTGGGTACTGTGGAGGTAACTTTGTCAATTCTCTTATAAGATATAAATTAATAAATGTGTAGTGTCATTATAAACATAATTTTATTTGAGAATTAGATGTCTTTGATTCTCTTGTTTTATTTTAATATTTTACGTCTAAAAGAAATGTTGCATACTTGCATTATATAATGGAGATTTAAATGATGTTTAAGTTTATATTTACTAATGTAAAATGTGTTAGTTTGTTAAAATTGAGAGTTCAGAATGTACAATTTAAAATGTCAACAATTTTAGTTGAGCCCGCTCTATAGTCCAAAGCTTTAGAGTTGGGGCCAAAAATTTTAAACCTGACCCGGAAAAAAAAATGATAAGCCCGAACCAGTAAATACGACAACTAGACAAGGCTAGCCCAAATTTGAGAGGGTTGGCCCAATTGACATCCCTACTTACAAGATCAACAATCTTGACCATTCAATGTCAGCCCACATCAAATGGTAACAAAGTACAGAACAGACATAAACTAAAAATTTGAAGAGAAAAGAGAGAGAGAGATACATATAAACAAACGCACTAAAACAAAGGAAGAAAGGAAAGAAGATAAATACCAGTTTGGCATAGCCTTCACTCTCTTCTCGAAGAAGGTTAAACTTTGTTTGCTGATAAAGAAGGCGAGTGTTTACCCTGACCTAAAACCCAAAGGAATATAATGAGAAGGTTTACAAAACAGTTTCACCAAAACAAGTTAAGCTTGTTTACCTATATTCCATACTTCTTCAGTTAAACCATTAGTTACATAAGCAAAGACAATAAATGACTATCCAAGCAAAATAAATAAATAAATAAATAAATAAAGATAAAGAAAAAAAAAAAAAAAAAAAAAAAAAACACTTCAAGTTCATAGGGCTTTAAGACCCAGACTATAATAAGTTAAACACTGACAAAACTGCCACAATGTAGAAATCAGAGATGCTTTAATGCATGCATCAGCAATTACCAAGCAGGCATGTAATATAATGAAACATATATGCAGCAAATGGAAATCTATCCACAGAACAACAATTATATCACCTAATATTTTCACCATATCTGTATCATGTTCACTACCTCTTTTGACTTCAAATCAGCAGCCTTTATCTTGATCATTTCCGCTTCCCACAGGAATTCTTCCTTCAATCATTGTAAAACACACATAAGTATCCTCCTTCTTTTATAATCAGTTACATAACCATACTCTTTCAGTCAACTAATCACAGTACAAATCATAAAGCATCTCTGATTTTAAAGTTGTTTCAAAGATACCTCACATCGCTCCTGAAAAAATCTTAAAGGTACCAATCCAGATTCCATTAGCCATTTTGCCTGAAAGCCAAAAACAAGAAGAAATCAATAACAGAAAGAATTGTGAGGAGAACAAACAAACAAAAGGTTTTCATATGACATAATGTTTTTCACTAGGCACTTTTCAATTTTCCAGTGCCTAATACACTAAAAAAATGATGAAAATGTTTTCAAAGAAAAATGGTTTTACACAAAATGGGTGAAATTGACTTCACTAAAAAGGAACTATGAGTGATATAGGATTTATAAGCAATTTTACCCATGAGAGTAAAGTGAAGTTGATCATGTAACTTTGCAGAAATATGAGACTGACAATTACTCTAGGACATACCCATTTTAAGACCCCCCACCCCATAAAAATAAATAAATACTCCGTAAATAAAAAGATGCAAAGCTGCATATAAAGAGGAACCATATGTATCAGTTTTCAAGGCATGAATGAATTTGACTAACCAGCTTGATAAGACGTGCACGATATTCTCCGGGCAAAGTGAGCTACATGGTACATAAGTAAACATATATTAGCTGGAAACTTTATTCACAGGGAACAGTTTAATCATCATCAACTACACTGATAAGCCAACAATAGCAAACCATCATGCAGAACAAATAAATTGAATGAAAATAAATTAATAAATCAATCAAAATTCTTTTTAAAAATTAAATGAAAAGTAATGATTTTATGATTTTATCAATGAAAATGAAGAAGAAATTACAAACATACATTACTTATTATGAACTAGTGCTTAGCACAAGAACTAATGCCACCAAACACCACTTTAATAAACCAAAAAAGAAAGGGCAGGGGCTCTTTAGTTATGTTTTCTATTTTCAGTTTTCCAAAATTTTCCAAGTTTTCATTTTCTTTTTTTTTTTTTTGAAAACAGTTTTCATTTTCTATTAGAAAACTAGAAAACATTGTTCAAATTCAGTTATTTTTCAATATATAACATTTGAAATTGTTTGCTACTTATTTTCTTCATATTAAAATATGAATCCCACTGGTAAGTGAAAATAACATTAAGTAATGATGCTGGTGTGGGCATGTGTGAGTGTTAAGGTTGGGTCAAGATATCCGAAGATTATTTCAAATATCTAAAAAATTTCAAGTGATATTTTTTAGACAAAATATCTGAAGAATTTTCAATTTCGTTCAATTATGGTGAAAATATTTCAATGAATTATCATTTAATATTAGTATTTAATATATTATATTATATATTAAATGAATTATTAATTGAAAAACTAAACTTATAGGGCTTCAAGTTAGGTAAAACTAAAATTTTAAGTTTTTAACCCCCAATATCCAAACTGAATTTATATTTGGATATACCATATTTTGATGTAACCAATCAAATTTATCCAAAAATTTTGGTTTGGATTTTGAATTTTAATATAGATAATTTGAATAACGCCTACCCCTAGGTGTGGTGCAAGTAGCTAGGGTAGGGTACATAGGTGAGTGGTAATAAAAGTGGTGATTGTAATAGAGGACAATGGCGCAATGAGTTGTGGGTAGGTAGGGGTGGTGACATTGGAGGATAGGTAGGTAGGGGTTGTGACGGTGGGGGATAGGTAGGTATGTAGGGGTGGTGACGGTGGGGGATAGGTAGGTAGGGGTTGTGATGGTGGGGGATAGCTAGTTAAGTAGCGGTGGTGACGGTGGGGAATAAGGTAGGTAGGTGAAGGCAAACCTAGATAGATAGGTGAGGCGAAAGTTTGTAGGTAATGATAATGATGATTATAGGTGAAGTTATGTATATTTTTGTATTTAGAAAATGTAGAAAGCATGAAAAAAGTGTTTTCCACAAATACTTTTCTTAAGTTCAAAAATGGAGAATTTGGAAACAGAAAACTCCATATTTCCCTTTTTGAAGAAAACAAACAATATCTCTTGTTACTAAATAAGCCCCAAGTTTTCCAACAACAGTTAGCACTAGAAGAAGGACCAAAAGGTTTACATATTTTCATGAATCACATAAACAAACTTATCTAATCTAATTGTGACTTCCATTGAACTCCAAGACCATCACTTACACCTAAAAATATTGTCTAAAAATTTCAATTAAAGCAGAGACTTCAGGTTTAGATCTCAGCGTCTTTTAGCGGTGTCATCTTATCAAAATGCCCCGCTTCCTTGATCAATCCCTAGCCATTTTCTCATTTCTCCAAATAGAATTTTCATTAGTAAACTCCAATTGTCAACTCCACAAATCTACCAGGAATGCAACAAAATCAAAATTAAGTCCACAACACTAGCCTTTGGTTCCTTACTCCATTCATCAGAGTAACCTACAACTAGGACTCAGGTTTCTGTCTTTTAGCGCGAATTTGCAACTTCACATCTTCAAAATATTGAATGTCTAATAAAATGTGGTCCAGAAAAAATAAAATAAAAGAGTATCTACCAGCATGGAGTAAATTGAAATTTGAAAAAATAAGAATAAAAGAATAAGCCATAGTGTGTGTGTGTGTATGGAATGCACAAAACAATGGATGTATCCAAATGAAACTTACGTCTTGAGCTATTTGGGTAACAATATCAGCTAAGTTGGATCCTATTTCGTCCTGGCAGACATCATCCATAAATTCTGCAGACTCCAATGCAGCTTTGCATTTCTGAAATGGCAACTCTCCTCTAACCTACATTCCAAAAAAACAAATAAGATCCTCAAAATTTGTAAGAATTTGCTGAATTTTACGCCCAAATAAAAAAAACAATTACATAAACCTAAGCGGAAGAAAGCAGAACTTCAGTCTAGTCAAGCCGAACACTTTAAAACTAAAACATGAATATTAAAAGAATCAGTAAAATATACGGATAGATACCATAGTCCAGCAGAGCTCGTAGAGAAAGCGGAGGGTTGGCACAGGATTAGGGAATTTGAAGCTGGAGTTCCCATTCTTGAATTCCTTTATGGAGTCTTCAGTTATGTAAATGCACTCCACAGGTGGGAGAGACATTGTTCTTCAAAAACGCCCCCAAAATCCTATACCTAGGGTTTCAGGACTAGCAGATTGAAGTTGCGTCTACAAAGCAGGGCAAGAAAGGAGCAAGGGACGTTTCATGGGTTGAAGGGACGGTGCTAGGGTTTCAGGTGCGAGGGTTCGGGAAGAGGCAGAAGAAGATGCTTTGATATTCTGCTGGTTGAGGTTGAGGAGCTCAAGCCTTGAAGAATGAAGACTGACAAATATACGGGTCGGGTCTCGATCCATTTGAAAATTTACTTTAAAAATTAGTTAATACATAATTTAGTTATGGACTATAGGATTTTTCTAGGCTATGGTCTTTTCGTAAATTGATTCCTTAACTTTTAATTTCTCCAAAGTGATCCTCTGACTTTTGAATTTTAAATCAAAATGGTCATTTGTTAGCTTTGGTGTTAAAATGAATGGTAAAATTGAAAATTTAGATTTTTGCACTCAAATTTAAAGCAATATGTGATTCCTTTCCGCAGTCTGCACATATCTCTTCAAATTAGGTTTTTGCTCTCCTAAATCTTCAATTAAAATGTGGAATAATCAACTAGAAAGTCAAAAAAGTTCATCTTCAACTTGATCCATAAACTTCCCAAGGCAATGATTTTTGGCCTTCTAGTTAATTATCTCACATTTTGATTGCAGATTTAGGAGAACAAAAACCTAATTTGAAGAAATATGTGCGCAGACTGCTAAAAGGAATCACGTATTGCTTTAAATTGGAGTGTAAAAATATAAATTTCACGTTTTATCCTTCATTTTAACACCAACTTAACGTCAAAGCTAACGGATGACCATTTTGGTTTAAAATTCAAAAGTCGGAGAACTATTTTGGGAGAATTAAAAGTCAATTGACCAATTTGAGAAAATGTCATAGTCGGAAGATATAGGTGTATGGTAATAATGATGTGTTATCAATGTTAGAATTAAAAATTAACGTTGTTATAACGGTGTAAGGGTAGTTTTGTCTAATAATATTGAAATGTACAATATTTAAAGTAAAATGTACATATTTATTTGCATACAAAAAGATGGACAAAAATCAAGCATATAACCTTAATTGAGGCTTATTATGTTACTAGTTTTTTACGTGCATTGCGCGATTGGGATAATGCCCAATGATTTTTTTTTAAATAAGTACTTTAAAGTATATTAAGGCAAGATTATATTGAAATTGTTCATGCATAGATAATTGAAGGTTGAATTTGCGTATTTAAATAGGTAATTCTTCTCCCAAATGTTGAGTCCTCAACCCCAAGGGCCCCACGCACTCTGACCCGACAGAGCATTGTGGGAAGTTGTAAATCACGGTGACTCAATGGTTCAGCAGACAGGGCCAAATGCTGATACGCACAAGGAATCTGCCCACTTTGGACATAATTCCCGCATTGCCGCCGCCGAGGTCAAACCTTGGTCTCTTCTCCCAAATACTACCCACTAAACCATTGAGCTAAGCCCGTGCGGGTTAAATAGGTAATTCTAAGTTTACAAATGCAAGATAATATAGTCAATATTGATTATAATTGTCAATAAAATAATTGTATAGGTATGGTTGAAACCAAATACGGGACATAAGGGATAACAAATAAAAATTAGGGCATAAAATATTAAATATATATTAATATTGTTTGAGGAGATTCCGACATTAGGATTTGTGGTTAAGTTCTATTAAGACTTTAATATTAGAATTAGATTAATGGTGTAGTTATAATTCTATATTAGACTTTAATATTAGAATTAGACTAACGGTGAATTAACGGAAAAGTTAAATGGATAATCATATAATTAAGGATAAATTAGAAAATATTAAAAGAAAAAAAAAATTAAAACCTGAACAATATGAACCATTCATTTGATTTAATATTTTCGCGGTCATTTTTTCTACCCAATGTTAATAATTAAATAAATTCGCTGGTCAAATCCGCTAACGCTAACCGCTAACTGCCGATTGTCAAACAAGGACATTGCGAGGTAGTTCTCGCTTCAATTTGTTGTGTGATTTGAATACTCTCTTTGTCACAAAATCTCTCAAGTAGTTAATATGGTTGACTTTATTAATTATATATTTTTTTATTTTTTCATGGTATTAATAAAATACTTGGTAAATAAATATATAGCATTATTTTATGTTATAACTTTGATATTTAATTAGAAAAATAGTGCACAAAAAAAGATAATAGATAATGTAGTGAATATAATCAATTAATGAATTTGAATGTAAAAATTTTTACATTTGAAAAAAATAAAGACAATATAACTAATGAAAATATTTTTTTTTAATTTTTTGAATGCTACTAGCTCTATTACATTGTAGTATCTGTTCATATACTTTCTCAACCTACTGAAACACAAAGAGCTAATAACGCCTCCACTGAAGCTCGAACTTACAACCTTCCAAATGGAAGTCCAACCCGGGTACCATTGGACCACATAGTCCTGGTATATTTTTTTTTTATTAATTTATTGATAATTAATAATTTTTTTTCATTGAATAAAGACATTGTAAGGACAATGTAGCGAATATAATCAATTAATAAATTTGAATATAAAGAATTTTTATATTGAAGAAAAATAAAGACAATATAACTAATAAAATTATTTATCTTATTTAATTTATTGATAATGAATAATTTTTTTTTAATAAAGACATTGTGGATACATAATTCTAAATTAAAGAAATGCATATGTATTATTTTTTGTTGTAACTACTAAATTATTATTTATATAATTTAATAATAAGAGTAAAATAGAGTACTAATTATGCCAACTTAGATTGGGATGAGGTTCAAACCTAAGACCTTTTTTTTTTTATTGAAATCAATGAGTAAGTTAACGGTGAACTAACGCCAATTCTTAAAATTTTAACGGAATTAGTAATGGTGTGTGGGTATTTTAAGAAATTTTAGTGTAAAATTTAAATCTGATCAATCTTTTAATAAATCTGAGCCGTTCATTTGATTAAAATCTGTGACCGCCATTTTTTCTACCCATTATAGGCCTAACTCTCTTGGGCTCTTATTAGTATAGTAGATATATATATATATATATATATATATATATATATATATATATATATATATATATGAAACTCTAATGATGTAAGAATAATTTTATCTGATAAAAAAATATTTGTACAATATTTATAAAATAATATACATTATACCATTATAATAATACTTACGAAAAATATTAATACCATAGTTCCCTAAATCATTCTCAATAATGTAAAAGTATAATTAAAATATTGAGTATTTTTCTAAATAATCAAAACAATATTAATTAAACAAAAAAAAAGGGGAAAAAAAAAAACTTAAACATAGATTTAAAAAAAAAATATTTGTAAGAAAATTATTTTCAAGTTTCCTTACTTGTAATCTTTGATGCTCAACCTTAAATGTTATGTATATAGTTTGACTAATTAATTGATCAAAGTTCATGTTAAATTTTATATTGTATTTTTTTAATACATTCGAACATGCATATTCATAGTATATGTTCAACAAGAGTTAATTACTAAAATAGTCCATTGACTATTGCAAAATTACCAATTTGGTTCTCAACTATTTTTTTTACCCAATAAAGTCTTCGACTTTGAAAATTTTAACCAATATGGTCCTCCGTTAAGTTTGGGTTCTAGGTCTGTTAAAGTCGAGGGTAATAAAGGAATTTCACGGTTTATGCTCTAGTGTGAAGATGGCATCCGATGAACCCTCATCATCCTCGAAAACTTCTTCGTCATCGTTGTCATGGATAACTCGTTGTCGAAGGAGAGGGTGAAGCTCATCTCCTCCGGCAGAGGTGGTTCCGACGAGCCTGCTTTCAAGTGCTTCTGATCCCGCTCTCTGTTTGAAGAAGAAGGTTGTAGCCGGGCTTTGCAAAAGCTGCGAAAGGGAAGGGCAATGGAGGTCATTTTTCCGCTTCTTCTGTTTCATTGGTTTTCCCCTTTCTTGTATTACTGCCCATCAAATTCGGCCACTGGCTTCAATGTTACGCCAAACCAACTGTGAGCTGTGAACTGTCCTTAATTTAATGAAGAAATTAAAGTTTTGAGTTTTGCAAGTCAAATAAGCTATGTGTGTTAAATATTAATGCTGTCCTCTTTCTTTGTTCATTAAAAAAAAAAAACAAAAAAAAAAAAAACATTTGCAGTGCTAATGAAGGGGCTTTGGATATGTGTTCAGGTACTTGGTTTTAGGGCAAGCTTGTTGCCAGTTGGGCCTAATGGAGGATGCTTTGGTTTTGTTACATACGGGCAAACGCATTGCCACCGATGCCTTCGGCCGCGAGAGTATTTGCTTGTCCGATGATGATTTTTCTTTCGCTAGATTCCCGCTGACCGGAGAGATTTTTGCTGCCGGTGCCCAGCTGCAAGCGCCACCAATAACTGAATCCGAAAGCATTTCCCAGTTGCTCAACCACATCAAGCTACTGCTCCGCGGCAGGACCATCGCAATCACTGCCCTTAACACTGGCCTCTATTCCGAAGCCATTCGATACTTCTCCAAGGTTGTTCCCCAAATTGACCGGGTACTTGATTGTGCCATCTTCACACTAGACCATGAACTTGTGAAATTCCTTTATTACTCCCAATTTTAACAGACTTTAGACCCCAAACTTAACGGAGGACCATATTAGTTAACTTTTACAAAGTCGAAGATTTTATTGGGTAAAAAAAATAATCGAGGACCAAATTGGTAATTTTGCAATAGTCAAGGGACCATTTTGGTAATTAACTCTGTTCAACAATTATATATGTTAGGATGAAGTTCGAACCTAAGACCTTCATTATTGATTTAAGTTAAAAACAATATAAGTAGTTAATAAAATATTTACTAAAGTTTATAATGACAGAATGCATGAGTAAGATAAAAATAATAATATAATAGATGGTAAAATAGAAAAATAAAAACCAACAACTAAAATCAAAATAATTTAAACCATTCGTTATATCAAATAAGTATATGCCTAACTTTATTGACTATGTATTGTATGCATGTATAGATAGAGGCGATCCAGTATGAGGGCAGTGGGGCAGCTGGCCCCACTCACCCACCTCCACCCCATATATAACTCTTGTATGTATATATGTATACATAGTACAATATATATTTATTATAAGTACAGAAAGATATACAATAATTAACAAAGAGGTGCTAGATCAGTTGGCAAAAGACACCTTTCACCTTGAGAAAGGGCATAGGTTTGAATCCTATACTTATACTTCTTAAGTGTTTTATTTATTTTTTTTTTTCCAAATGATCTCTTTTATTTTAATGTTTCGCGGCACTAAAGAAAATTCTTGAATCCGCCATTGTGTATAGATAGATATAGACGTGTGTATATATATATACATACCGGTGTGGGGTCATAGCTTGGTTTGCCGACAAAGACAAACACATGGACAAGAATATCGAGAAAAAAAAAAGTTGGGATAAGAATACAAAAGTTGCCACCTTTTCTTTAAAGTTGTCACTTTTGCAGGCGTATCAGGTATGTATTATGATCTTGGCGTATGTACTCTTGTATATCAATATTGTTAATTATATGCGTATGTATTCTTGGCGTATGTACTATGATGTATATCAATATTGTTAATTCAATATAATTTAATTTAATATTATAAATATAATTGACATATCTGTAACCTATAAAACATTATTTAATATAACAATTTATAATATTGTTAAATTAACAATAAATTAAATGTATTAATAATAAAATAATTATAATATTTTGAATTCCATAATAAAAACAATTATATATAGTAATGCAAATTGGATTCATAACGATTGAATTAGAAAAACACAACATTGATTTTTTTTTTTAAACAACACAACATTGAATTTAACATATCATAAAGAAAAAAAAATACAGGAGCCTTACTATGAGTTCTTTTTCTTGACGATTTCCTCAATGATGACGCCTCCCATAGTCTATTTCATTTTGAAACCTACTCCTTTGTTGTTGTCCTCTATGACTTTTGTGGCGCGCATTTGAGGGTGGTAGGGTAATTAACCTACTGTTTTGATGATGCTCTTCGTTTGTCACTGGATAGAGGTCACCTGCATAACACATTCTATAATAGTTTAAAGTAAACACTGCAGGCACAAAGGAGTCTGGGACACTTCTCCTGAAATGACATGCTGCTAAGACGTGAGCGCAAGGCAAGCCATTTACCGCCCATTCACCGCATGTGCATGTCTTCTGCTCCAAATTAAGTTCATGAAATCTTACGTTGGGTTGAGAAATGCACGACCTATCAAGAGCAACCTCGTAAAGCCCAATCTGGTGATTATATGGCTTAACGGTGGCATTGTTCTTTAATTGTTTCCTCCTTGACATCTCTTTAAAAATATTCTTTGGCCAACGCAAGCCTGCTTGTTGCATTAACTCCCCAGCTGCACGCCTGTTCACAAACATAGCAACTAACTTGTTAAATGTTAGCCGAGCTATAGCAGTTACAGGCAACATTCGACAACCCTTTAAAGCCAGAGTCATATTTTTTTTATATAATTTTGTTAAGAACGGTCAACCTCAACCATCAATATTCTTATTCAAATTTCAAAAGTCTCTATATTTTAGTCCATTCCATTCCATTCCTCGGCAACCACAGAATTGACCCCTACAGGTGTGTGCGAGAGCGAGAGATATCGATTACATTTGCATAATTGATTCAGGATATTATTTCACTGATGGATCACCAAGCTACTCCCCCCAAACCTTCTCTTCCTCTTCATCCTCATATCATCATCATAGCATACCCATTTCCATCCCACATCCACTCCATGCTCAACTTAGCCCAACTGCTTTGCCTCTCCCACCTCAAAGTCACGTTCATCACAACCGTCCACGCGCGAAACAACCTTCTGTGCTTCTCCGATGTCATCTCCCGCTTCCGCTGCTACTCCGGCTTCCGTTTTGAGACGATTCCCGACGGCCTCCCCCACGGCCTCACTGATGATCACCGGAGCTCAGGCGTCGGCATAGTACAACTCCTTCATTCTCTCTCGGCCACGGCGAAACCGTTCCTGAAGGAGATCGTCGTCACCTCCGGCGGCGAGGATAGCGCGCCGCAGAGGTGCATCATCGCCGATGGATTCGCGAATTTCGCGGTTGATGTTGCGGAGGAGGTGGGCGTTCCCATTATTTCGTTTCATCCTGTGAGCGCCGCCGCTACTTGGGCGTATTTTAGCATCCCTTCTTTGATTCAGGCTGGCGAGCTCCCCTTCAATGGTGAGCTTTACATTTTTCATTCTTTTTTTTTTTTTTTTGGTATTTAAAATATTTATATTATTTATATTTGAATTAGATGCACCTTTTTTCATCTAAATAATCAAATTAATTATTTAAATTAATAATAATTTTGAACTAATAATAGTTTAATATCACCCCAATTATATATGCACTAGGGTGATTTTTTTTTTTTTTTTTTTTAAGATCACACATGTATTCTTGTATTTAGCATGTTTTAAGTTTTTATGTCACTTTTACTTTATTTTTAATATCACATCTATAAAATTTAAAATAAAACTTACGATTGCCAGGATAGGAGAACAAAATAGTACCCGTGACCTCTTATATGGGAGAGTCACAGAGGTGTCAACCTGTCATTGAGTTACAAGCTACTCAGCACATAATGTGTAGATTTATTGACATTTAAAAGTATATATGGTGTGTTTAGTAAATAACTATTAGCTGATTGGGTTAGTGAGTTTGACTAGTTGATAACATTAGCTGATTGACTGATTGTAGAAAAGTATTTGGTAAATGTTGTTAGCTGATAGCTGATTACATGCAAAATGACTTTCTCAAAAATTTGATCAAAAAAGCTACTTTGAGAAGCTATTTGAATTTTAGCATTTTGAAACAATAAACTGTTACAAAAAGCTAATTAATCAAACACTCATATTGATTGTTTAACAAAGTCAAACAACTAATAGTGGTCAAATAAGACAAAATTGAATAATAAACTAACTATATATGTTACCAAATAGGGCCATAGTATTTTTTTAAAATATCTTAATTCTAATTTTGATAATTGATTAACATTTTAAGAAAAACGAGTTGTTCAACACGGCTCAAATATATACTAATAATGTGTAAACATGCATAGTTGCATGGACACTTTTCTTTGACAACTTAAAAAGTAAGAATTATCTTTCTCTTGTTTTTTTATTTTTTATTTTTTAAATAATAAAATAACTTAAAGGTAAGTATCACTTAATATTCATAAGATCTTGGATGTCAACATCATTAACATTTATTATTACTTAAATAATTAATAATAATACTTCTAACAATTAATTAATTATCATATGTCATCTTATACTATAATTTGGACAATGGACAATAAAGTAGTAAAAAGTTCGCACTAACTTGCACGATATGATGATACAATTACTGATAAAGGAATAGGACGGAAAATTAAACTAACATAGTACTATATATAGGTAAGAGACGTATGCAGTGTATTACTGTCCTGCAAAATTTCATGTCAAAAGTCAACAATAATATCAACCATGTTGCTTTCGAATATTGGATATACACTGCTGAAAATTATGAAATTTCTGACCACCTCAAAGTGATCTTAAATCAAGTCGAAAGTCTTGTTCTGAACACTTTTGGTATTCGGAAAAATCTTTGTTGCTATATCCGATCACTTTTTACTTTCGAATTGATTTAAGATCATTTTCAGGTGGTCGAAAATTCTATAATTTCCAGTAGTGATAGTTAAACTAAATAACAATTAATATTTACATGTATTTTAATTTTGTTGACAAATACACAGTTATATATTTTGTATATATATTTGTACGTTTTTCTCACATGTGTATCAGTGTATAGTATCTTGCTTGTGTTTTCCTTTTTAGTTTTTTGGTTCTTATTTTTGTGCTATCTAGACAATTACTAATTATTTGACTTTTGAGGGTTCGAAAAATAATTTAGGAAAGGATATGGACGAGCCAATCTTAAGTGTTAAGGGTATGGAGAAGTTGCTTAGACGCCGTGATCTTCCCGGCAATTGTAGAGTGGATGACTTAGAAGATCCATTTTTCAAGTTTATGATGGAGTTTCGAAAATGTTTTCGAACCAAACATCACATAATCAACTCATTTCAAGAACTCGAGGGTTCGACACTCGACCAGATGCGAATCGGTGACATGTTGAACGTGTACGCAATTGGACCGTTACATGAATTACTACGAAACAAACTTGGTAGTTGTAATGTTACATTGACCACTTCTTCGAATGGTTTGCATGAAGATGGCAAAAAATGCATGGATTGGCTTGATAGGCAGCCGCCAAACTCTGTTTTGTACGTGTGCTTCGGGACTCTAACTTTGGTGAGCGAAGAAACCCTCGCGGAGTTTTGGCATGGGTTGATGAATAGCGGGCAGCGTTTTCTGTGGGCTTTAAACCCGCGATTGGTTCTGAACAAGAAAGTAGAGCGCGGAGAGGTTCCGACAGAAATCTTGAACGGGTTAGAGGGACGATGTTGCGTTGTGGAGTGGGCTCCGCAACAGGAAGTGCTGGCACACTCTGCTGTTGGAGGGTTTCTGACTCATTGTGGATGGAACTCCATTATGGAGAGCATCGTTGCCGGGGTGCCAATGATCGGTTGGCCTTTCTATGCCGATCAACAGGTGAATAGTAGGTTTCTTGGGGAGGTTTGGAAGATCGGGTTAGACATGAAAGACACTTGTGACAGACACATAATTGAGAAAATGGTGAGGGATCTAATGGAGGTGAGGAAAGATGAGTTCTTGCAAAGAGCTAAGCAATTTGCAAATTCTGCTAAAGAATGTGCAAAAGAAGGTGGTTCATCTATCTCTTCTTTAGAGAACTTGATTGAAGATATAAAGAGAATGTGAATTGTATTGTGATGAATTGTGCTCAGCTCAGCTCATTATATTTTTAGATTAATTTTATGAACCATAGAGTTTTTAAACTGAATTGTATTAGTATTCTATGTCCACTTATTGTCAAAAATAGTATGAATGCAATTTCTTAAATTAAAATAAGAAAAACTTACACTTTTTAATTTGTCTTTTTATTTATCAAGTTAGAGAGAGTAAAAAAAAAAACCCATACATAACTACTAGATAGAAGTGCATTAGGAGAGAACAATACCAAATTCATTTAATTTGTACACTATATATGGTGGCTGCGGCTATATTGAAAATGTATATTATTAGGGCACCCATGCAAGTAATTAATATTCTAGTTAAAAAGAACCCAGCCAGGCAGCCACCACAAATTAAAACTATATACAATTAACACACACAAATTAAAATTAAATTTTTATTATGAATTTCGTTCCAACATCGTTCAACCTGACACTCTAATCTATTATCTATGGTATCCTATCCCACTTAATTCCCACGTAAGACAAGTAAAATCCTTCGTTTGGTTGGAAGGAATTGTAATTTCGTGAAATTGAAATTTTTTCATTTTCATGAAATTAGAATCTCATGTCCACGGAAATTGTTATCGAGAAGAAATACATATCTATACCTAATTAAAATTTCTCTCTAGGGTTTGCTAGAGTTTTCTCCTCCCCTAGGGTTTGCTAGGTTTCCGACGGTTTCCTACGTTTTTTCCGGTGATCATCACTGTTTGGCGACGCTAATGAGTACGCTGAGTTGGAACTGCCGTGGCTTGGGTAATCCACGGACAGTTCGAGAGGTGGTGGACATGGTGTCCAAAAAGCAACCCGACTTTGTATTTCTAATAGAAACTAAGGTAGCGCGAGATCATGCTGAGCGTCTTCGTGTTACGATCGGTTTCGAAGGCTTATTTTATGTTGACAATGATGGTTTGAGTGGTGGATTAGCGTTATTGTGGAAGAAGAATAATACGGCGAGACTCCTTAGTTACTCAAGAAACTACGTTGATATTGAGGTAACTATGACAGGTAATCCGGCCTGGAGAATGACGTGTTACTATGGTTATTCGGACCGTAATAGGCGTGCTGAATCATGGGATTTGTTGAGAATGTTGGCGGCAAAATCGAATCTCCCGTGGGTGGTGGTGGGGGATTTTAATGATTTGCTATACCAGTATGAGAAGAGAGGGGGAAATCCACATCCGAATAGCCTTCTTCGAGGTTTTGGGGAGACGATTGAGGATTGTGGATTGGCCCAGTTGCCAATGATTGGATACCCATATACCTGGGAGAAGGGGAAAGGGACTGCAAACTGGATTGAGGAGAGACTTGATAAGGTCCTAGTAACGAACGAGTGGCGCAATATAATTTCCCATGTAAAGGTTATGAATTTGAGAACCAGGAAGTCAGATCATTCAGCCATTTTTTTCACAGTTCAGGAGGAGGTAGGGAGGGATGGGGTTAGAAGAAGGGGTTTTAGGTTTGAGATGGCATGGTTATATGATGAGGGATGTAGGGGTGTGGTGGAGCAGGCGTGGCAGGAAGGGAGAGGGCAGGGTTTACAGGGTTGTGTTCAATACTGTGGAAACCGGTTAACACGATGGGGTGGGGATCGGTTCCATAAGTATGGGAAACAGATTGTGCAGCTGAAACGGGATCAACAACGTTTGAGAGGATGCACTGACTCGGCCTCTCTTGTCGAGTTTCAGCGAATAGAGCAACTTCTGAGTCGCACTGAGGCCCAGGAGGATGCATACTGGAGGCAGAGAGCCAAGCAGCACTGGCTCAAGGAAGCTGACGCCAATACCAAATTCTTTCACAGGTATGCCTCTCACCGAAAGAAAAAGAATACTTTACTTAGATTAATGAATGACAATGGGGATTGGTTGGAGGGGGATCCCATGAGAGATATCATTCTGGACTATTTTAAGAATATTTTCAGCTCTGGGGGTCCGGGAACTGGAGATGATTTTTTTGGGGGGATAGAACCCAGGGTATCACATGCGCAGAATGACTCACTATTACGGCCATTTAATCTGGAGGAAGTAAAGGATGCATTGTTTGCAATGTATCCGGATAAAGCACCAGGACCGGATGGAATGAATCCGGGTTTTTATCAGCATTTCTGGGATGTGGTAGGAGGGGATGTTGCGAGTTTTGTGCTAAACTGTCTTGAATCAGGTGACCTCCCGTCTGGCTTGAATGAGACAGATATTGTGTTGATCCCTAAAAAGAGTAATCCAGAGTTAGTAACTGATTTGCGCCCTATAGCACTTAGCAATGTCATTTACAGAATAATAGCTAAAATGATGGCTAATAGAATGAAGCCTTTGATGGAAGGAATAATATCTGAGACACAGAGTGCTTTTATCCCAGATAGATTGATAACAGATAATATTCTATTAGCTGCAGAAGTGGGGCACTTTCTGAATCGAAAACAGTGTGGATTGAGGGGCTGGGGTGCACTTAAGCTGGATATGGCTAAGGCGTATGATCGAATGGAGTGGCCTTTTCTCCGTAATATGATGATGGCATTGGGTTTCCATGATAGATGGGTTGATTTGATTATGAAATGTGTGACCACAGTCTCCTATAGTATTCTGATAAATGGCTCAAGGAGTGACCCAATAATACCCACGCGTGGTTTGAGACAGGGAGACCCACTATCCCCATATTTGTTTATTATCTGTGCAGAGGGACTCTCGTTGTTACTACAACAGGCTAACAGAGCGGGATTAATTCATGGATGTAGGGTAGCAAGAGGTGCCCCTCTGATTTCTCATTTGTTTTTTGCGGACGATAGCCTTTTATTCTTTAAGGCTAATGTGGAAGAGGCTAATGAGATAAAGAAATGCCTGACTGTATATGAGGATCTATCGGGACAGGTGGTTAACTACCACAAGTCGAGTATTTGTTATAGCAGGAATACGAGTAATGTGGATAGGGAAAGTGTGGCCCAAGTTTTGGGGGTGGAGCAGGCACCAAACTTTGGCAAGTATTTGGGTCTACCTTCGTTTGTGGGTAGGAATAAAAAGGCAGCTTTTGCATATATTGAGGATAAAATACGCCAAAGAATTGGGTCGTGGAATAAAAGGCTATTGTCTCAGGCAGGGAAAGAAATACTGTTGAAAAGTGTGGCACAATCTATGCCTACCTTCTCAATGAGTGTTTTTTTGCTACCTATATCAGTATGCACGGCTATAGAAAGAACGATGAATAGATATTGGTGGGGTTCTGGGACGGACAACCGAGTTCACCGGAAGGCTTGGGACAAGCTATGTGTTCCTAAGAAGTATGGTGGATTGGGTTTTAAGGACCTACGTGCATTTAATCTAGCTATGTTGGGGAAACAGGCATGGCGAATGCTCACTAAGCCTGATTCCTTAGTAGCTCGTGTTTACAAAAGCCGATATTTTCCCAGGGATACTTTCTTTGATGCGCAGGTAGGAAATAATCCCAGTTTTTGTTGGCGAAGTATAATGGCATCAAAGAGCATAATTTGTAGTGGGGTCAGACGAAGAATTGGGAATGGGGAAACTACATCTATATGGACCCATCCATGGTTACTGGATGACCAGGACCCTATGATACAAACAGAGATGCCTATACAGTTACGAGAGGCCAGAGTAGTGGGGCTAATAGATCAACAAACTGGTACATGGGATAATGAAATTTTATCAGATTTATTTCAACCTACGGATGTCGAGAGAATTATGAGAGTACCTGTATCCCGGGATTATAATGATGCATGGTATTGGTACGGGGACCCGAGAGGATTATATTCTGTGAAAAGCGGGTACAGACGATTGGTGGGAGATTATGAGAATAATCAAGGCCCCTTTACTAATTGGTTAGCTTTATGGAGACTAAAAATTCCACCAAAGTGGAAAATGTTCCTCTGGAGAGCTATTTGTGATATTTTGCCTACAACTACGAACTTGCTTTTAAAGAGGGTGGAGGTGAACCCATATTGTGCTATGTGTGGGATATCACATGAGAATACAATGCATGCATTAGTCTTGTGTGATTTTGCAAGAAACATTTGGGATCAATCCAACCTTACAATCCCCAATATTGTCACGGATATTTTTCATGTTTGGTTTGGGGAACTTCTAAATATTTTAGATTCTGATGGAATGTTATATGCAGCATCAATTCTATACAATATTTGGAAAGCTCGAAATGGTGCAGTTTGGGAGGCGTTTTTACCACGCCCGGGGTCCCTACTCAGAGCCGCAGCGGCAGCCAAGACCGCATGGACTCAGTCCCGCCCAGCCGTGGCTGCCACTGCCACTGCTACGCTGCCGACAGAAAACCGCCACGCTGCCCAGGCGAGTCCCACCGCCGGCCGCGGTGCTGCCGACGCCGCCGGATCCTCTGTGCCGCCAGTGAGAAGATGCAGGGTCGATGCGGGATATCTACACGAGACAGGGAATGCAACTGTAGGGGCCGTTTTATTAGATGGAGATGGAGCCTATATCTCGGCACTAACCGCGCCGCTACCAGCCTGTACGTCACCACTTATGGCTGAGGCTTTGGCGTGTAAGGAAGTTTTATCATGGCTAAAGGATCGAGGTGAACAGAATATTGAGATCTACACGGATTGTTTGACACTACAACGCTACCTTACATCATCAACCACTGCGTTTCGCTCTTACGTTGGCTATGCCATTGATAGCTGCAGGCAAATTGCCGTTTATTTTCACTCATGTTCTTTTAATTATATTTCTAGATCGGACAATTATTTAGCTCATGCTTTAGCCACTACGGCTTATCAGCAACCTGATACTATGTACTGGGATACTCACCCACCAGACATTATTTCAGCATTTTTCTAATGAAGCACCGCAGAAAATTTTCAAAAAAAAAAGAATCTCATGTCCACGAATTACCCATTCTCTCTCTTTTGATATTAGCTTCTTTTAATCTCAACGCAGAACATCCTAGACCAACATTAATCAAATATGTTTTCTTAAACTCCCTAATCTATTTTATTGCATTCGTCATTTAGGATGTATAATAATAATAATAATAATAATAATAATAATAATAATAATAATAATAATAATAAACATGTGCATTTTAGACTTTATACTATTTATTCCCTTTCAATTCTTTGTATACCAAACTTTGGAACTCCCTATTTAATTGCATTCGTTATGCAATTTTTTTCAAAAGCAAAATTTGAATATGATCATTTAGGATTTATAATAATAAACTCCCTATTTTAGTGCATTAGTTAATTATGCAATTCTTTTCAAAAGCAAAATTTGAATCTGATAATTTAGAATTTATAATAATTATAATAAGTATGTGCATTTTGGACTTTATACTAATTATTCCCTTCGAATCTTATGTGTACCAAATTTTGTAATTGAAATTCTAAGTAATTCTGTTCCTCCAAACCAAACACGAATTTAAATTATCACTTTATTTTTCACATTATTCTCTCCCATGGAATTGCAAGCAGATTTATTCATTTGGTTAGAAGAAATTTTGCATTGGTGGGAAGGAAAAGAAATACCATTAAGACAAAATTACAAAATTATCTTTCTATAATTTTTTTTTTTGAACGTAAGGATTTAAAATACTTAACATTTTATTATGTTTAATTATTGTGTACTTTTATTTTTATGAAGTTTGTTTGAATGTGAAATTATGAAACTTAATGTTGCATGATTAACTAAATTTTGAAAGCTATATATTAATTATGTTCCTAGTTGTACAAGTTAATATTTAAAGTGTCCAAAATAACTGCATCGCATTATAATTTTGACACAAATTTACTTGTTAATATGATTAATAATACTTAAGTATAGTCATTTTAAGTATGAATAACAAACACAAAATTGAAATTTCACAAACTAAAACACGCATTTAAATTTCACTTTATTTTCACATTATTCATTTTCCGTTGAATCACAATAGATCTCACATTATTCACATTAATAAGAGCTAGTTTACATGCCCTAGCCTTCTTCATTATCATCAACTTCTCCTTAGAAATTGACTCACAAACTAATAACCAAATATAATCTAAAAATATAATAAGTCTCAATCAAGATTATATATTTGATTTATGTCCCTCTTTTTTGTATGCTAATAAATGTATACATTTTATTTTAAATGTTGTACACTTGTTATTAGACAAAATTATCCCTATTACATTATTTTAGACAAAACTATCCTCACCATGCATTATAACACGGTTATTTTTCAATTCTAACATTAATAACTCCATTATTACTATACACCTGTATCTAGCATATTTTTTTTTCATATTCTTTAATTATCCTTTTATTAAAATTATTATATAATTAATTCAATAATTAATTATATTTTAATTAAATTTCTATGAATGATGAATCATATATGTGTGTATAAAATATATATATTATTTGTGTATATATAATTTGAATTATAATTTTTAATTATTTATATTTATCATTATTTTAATATTAGGCATGAATTTTCATGCATCGCTCTTCTGCATATTATATTAAACAATGTAACTAAACATACTAAGTATTATATATTTATGTGGATTATTGTTATATGTATTGTGATTGTTTAGAGGCCTGTGAAGGTGAGGTCAGTGGGAATATATCCGATATCTGCCAGAACCTTCTTGCACCGTGGATCAGGCTTGGCCGGCATGAAGAAAAGCGGGTTAGCGTAGCGAACGACGGAGTGTATGCCGGCGTTCTCGCTGCAAAGCACCTCCGATTTATCCAGACTCGGCACCGTCTCCTTGCAATCCTCCCTAGGGCTCTTCACCACCGTCACGTCGCAGATCGCTTCCTCGTGATCCCCCTCTACCACCAGCGAGTAGTTCCCGTTCGCCGCCGTCGTCACCTCCTCCGTGTACGTTTCTTTCTCCGTTTTCAGGTTCTTGCAATCCAGCCGCACAACCGCGCCTGCACGCAATCGCAGGTACGTACGTACGTATCTTCAGTACGTTTTGTCTAAAAAATTGGAAGGAATTAGGGTTTGTATAATGGAGATCGATGGTGAGTGTTGAGTACCGTACCTTTTAGGGATTCGCTGATTTTGGTCTCGAATTGGACGCGGCAGTTGTCGCAGTAGACTCTGCCTTCCACCGTGAATTTCTCGCCGGGTTTGCCGGCGGCGAAGCCGGCAAAGGCTAAGAAGCAGATGGCGGCAGAGACGAGTGCAATGGTAGCCTTTGCCATTTAATTTGTGTGTTTTAATTTAATTATATTTTATGGATATAAACGAAACAACACGAAGGTGGGCATTTTGTAGGTGGAGAATGTGGTTATGGGAGGGTGGTTTAGCGCAGATTTCTCCGGGCAGTGAAAAAGTGATCACCATTTATGAGGAATTGAAGCTACAGATGATTGACTCATCATTCCTTGGGTTTTAGGGAGAGAATGATAAAATTAAACAGTAATGAATATGTGTAATATATAATTTGGTTTATAGAATATGTGTAATATAGAAAAGTATTTCGTATTTTATATTCAGCAAGGTAGGGTAAAATTTCATTTTCAATTCTTTATGATCATATTATTTTGAAGATCAACTATTGTCATTATTATAAGCCTAAGCCTTTTTTTTTTGGGGAGATATAAGAGAAATTCGCAGTTACTATTTAAATGTGTGCACCGGATAAATTTTATTTTTATGTAATAGTTCACAAATTATAGAAGAAAGGTAAATCGTACCAAGAATGCCATGTAGGACCCGTTGCAACTAACCCTTTTTTTTTTTTTTGAAATAATTTTAGTCAAGATAGTCAAATAATTAGTTTAATTTGATAATCATACTATTTCAAATTTTACTCTCTAAGGGCATTCTTATAATAGTGAGGTTTTGGGATCGATTTTTGAGATGTCAAATAGGAGAGATGAGAGATAAAAATGTGCAAAAAAAAAGAAAAAAGAAGCCTGAAACAAAAAGTAAATAAATTTAAATTTGAAGCAGAAAGAGTCGATTTCATAACCTCCCATATGGAAGAGTCACTACATGCCATCTAAGCACAAGATGCTTGGTTACCTTTAATGATTTGGTAAAATTTACTATTTCTGAAAAAACTTGAGGGTCCGTTTACCAACAGAAAACTGTTCTTTTCTAATTTTTTTAGTTTTCATTTTCAGTTTTCCATTATCTGTTTTCTGTTTAGAAAACTTGTTTACTAACTGAAAATTGTTCTCTGTTTTCTATTTTTTAATTTTTCAGTTTTCACCTAAAATTTAGTTTAGATATTATTAATAACTAGTATTTTCACCCGTGCGATGCACGGAATGGAATTGTTGTAATATATTAAGAATATTTAAATCGATATATAATTATTTAAGAGTTAATTTCATCAGAGGTCGTTTATCTTTCCTGACAATTTTAAATTTAATCCTAGACTATAGTTATTAATTATTACAATTTATTCTATGTTACAACTCTTACGTTAATATTCTTACTATTATTATTAACACTTAATTACTTTTAGATATTATTATTACCACTTATATTATTATTATTATTATTATTAGATGTTTGAGCTAATATTAAAAATATTTTTTTTTTGGATATATCATTTGAATGACATGTATATGAATATATAACTTTTACTTTGAATTCTAATATATGTGAGATTTTAATATCCGATATATGGCCGAACTTGTATTATGATGTAACATAATTTAAAATATCCGAACTAATAATCTATTGAGTTCAATCAAAATCTAAAGCATTATATAGAGTTTAATTCTTATTTTGATAATGTAAATAATATCTAACTTTAAAATGTAAGCAAATAAATCATGTTTAAATATGTAAAGTAAGTAGAAAAGATAGAAGATAGTGATAAGTAAAATAAGATGATAATGAATGTAACCATAGTAATGTTGTTATAGTGACATATAACTAAATAGATGATAGATGATTCTGTTTTCCATTTCGAAAACAGTTTTTAAGTGTGTCTCAGTTTTCCAGAAATTATTTTCAGTTTTCAAAATGGAAACTGTGTTTAGTAAACATGTTTTCTGTTTTGTATTTTCCATTTTCCGAAAATTCTCAGAAATTTCCAGTTAGTAAACGGCCCCCGAGTCTTTATAAGGAAACCCTACCCTCTCTCTTCCATGTGACAAAAAGGTACGCAAACATTAAGAAAAAATCTCCTAAGGGCATCCTCAATAGTTGGAGATTTTACCTCAGATTTTTGTGAGCCCCAACATCCATCTCATCATCCACTTTCTCACTCAATCACAAAAACTATTCTTCCCATTAGTTTTAAAATTTTCACAACTTTTTATGGACCCACCATTTTATCTCCATATTTTAATTATTTCTTAATTTATTAGATTTATTTTTTTTGAAAGCAAATAATAGCAATTTATTATTGAATGAACATAGTAATAGAGTCAGGAGGGACTGAGTCCTAGTACATAGAATGCTCCTGATCAAAAGCTAATGTTGCTAATGTATGAGTATGTAAATTAACCGTTCTAGGAATAAAACTTAACAAGCAATGATTAAGCAAAGACATAGTTGTCCTACATTGGGGTGATGAATGTTTTGATAGAAGATCTTTGTGGTTGCCGTGCTATATCATATATGGGCTGCCAGGAACTTGGCCGTGTGGGAGGGGATTCTTCCGCTACCCGAGCAGACTTGGAGACGTGCGGCAACTGCTATGCATTCATTTCGGCATGTGCATCAACGCCGACATCAGCCTGCGCAGCAACCGGCAGCAGCTCCGGACGGGATGAGTGCACGGCCGGAATGTTACTTCGACGCAGGTTTCAGGCAGCAGAGCGGAGAAGCCGCATACAGTGTAGTCTTGGTCTCTCACGATGGCTCTTTTGTAGCAGCAACAAACGGCAAACTGGCAAGCTCCTTCTCTCCGCTCATGGCGGAGTTTTTAGCTTGCAAGGAGGCTCTATCTTAGCTCAGAGAACGGGGTGTGTTAGCGATGGATCTTCTCACGGATTGCTCAGTATTTATTTGATTTATAATTGTAAAATAAACATAAATAATTAACATACATAACATATATATATATATATATATATATATATATATATATATATATATATATATATATATATATATATATATACACACTTAAAATTGCAAGCTTTCATTTGTTGGAAACTTAATTAAAATAATATTATAAAAATTATTATTACAATTTTTAGCAACATTAAAATAAATTTATAATTATAAACTTTTTAATTTTTTTAAATTATAATTTTATCATATACAAATTTAATAATAGAATTTAACAAAACTAAAAAAAAAAAAAAATAGAACAAAGAAGCTGGCCTGGCCAACTTTAAAAACAAAACAAAAAAGTACAAGCGTTTGACATGAACTTGCAAATAGCAGGAGGAAATTTTTGTCAAAATTTTACTTTCTCATTTGTTAAAATCCAATCCAAAGAAATTTTACTATTCTAAAAGGAAAATACTTGGTGTACTCCCATTTTAAACTCTCAACTTGTACTCCCTCTCACATGCTCTTGATGTAGACATTTTTCTGTGGACCCACATGATAAAAATAACCAATCCTGATTTGCCACTTCAGAAAATATAAATGAGGGAGTAGAATTTTGGGACTCTATGTAGTAAAACTCATTCTAAAATATGGTGAAGAACCCTTATTGGGATGCCTAATGTGAATGCCCTAGGAGATGCCTATGGACTTCTTAGCTCTTCACCCAAAGCCTTTGCCTTATTGGCTCGAGAGTTGGTATTTTTGGGCAAATTATGCTCTGCATCCGTATGCACCATGCATGGTGCATACGGATGCAAAAACGATGTCGTTTTAATAAAACGCGCATCTCCTCTTAAAAAAAAAAATCAGGTTCGATTCCCAGCAACAACATATGAACTAAAATTTCATAATCGATGAACTATAATTCCATAATCGATGAACTATAATTCCATAATCTAATCTATGAACTAAAAATTCCAGAATGAATGAACTAAAATTCCATAATCTATAAACTAAAATTCCAGAATCGATGAACTACAATTCCATAATCGATGAACTATAATTCCATAATCAATGAACTATAATTCCATAATCTATGAACTAAAATTCCAGAATGAATGAACAATATAATGTTGTTGCTGGGAATCGAACCTGAATTTTTTTTAAAGGGGAGACGCACGTTTTTTAATAAAACGATGTCGTTTTGGCATCCGTATGCACCATGCATGGTGCATACGGATGCCAAAACGACGTCGTTTTATTAAAAAACGTGCGTCTCCCCTTTAAAAAAAATTCAGGTTCGATTCCCAGCAACAACATTAGTGCATGGTGCATACGGATGCACAACATAACTATCCGTATTTTTGTTGTTGTGGACTTGTGGGTAATTGAAGTTTATAATACGTACAACAAAATACAAATGACCAGCAAAATTTTAAATCATATATCACCATATAAATTTGGGAGCGTTATGCTATACAACTGTGTGTACTATGCATGGTGCACACAGTTGTAAAAACGACGTTGTTTTGACGTCTGACTTAAAAAAAATTCAGTTTCGGTTGTCGTTAACGGCGTTATGTTGTGCATAATTTGAACTATACGTCCATAACTTCATAACTATACATTCAGAATTGCATAACTACACATCCATAACTTCATAACTATACATTCAAAACTGCATAACTACACATCCATTAACTTTATAACTATAATTCAGAATTGCATAACTACACATCCATAACTTCATAACTATACATTCAGAATTGCATAACTACACGTCCATAACTTCATAACTATATATTCAGAATGTGTTTGAGTTATAACTTCATAACTTCATAAAATAATGTTTAGATTACCAAAATTAATCAATGTTTAGATTACCAGTGTTTGAGTTATAACTTCATAAGTACATAACTATAACTTCATAACTTCATAAATCAATGTTTAGATTACCAAAATTAAATTAAAAACGCGGTGGCATTTTGATAATTTTTGCATCTAGGTAAATTTAAAGTGTTTGAGTTTGGACTTAATGTGCGTGAGTTTTGTGGTTAATATGTGTGTGGTTTGTGCTTAAGGTGCGTGTGGTTTGTGCTTAAGATGCGTGAGGGTTGTGCATAAGGTGCGTGGGGTTAGTGATTAATATCAGTAGTTGTTGAAACTTAAGGTGCGTGAGGTTTGTGCTTAAGGTGCGTGTGGTTTGTGCTTAAGGTGCGTGGGGTTTGTGATTAATGTCAGTAGTTGTTGAAACTTAAGGTGTATGAGTTTTATGCTTAATGTGCGTGAGTTTTGCGCTTAAGGTGTGTCTGTTGTGTGCTTAATGTGCATGATTCGTATGCTTAAGGTGCGTCAGTTTATAAACTAAGATGCGCGAAGTTAATACTTAAAGTGCATCAGGTTAACACTTATTGTGCATTGTTCTAACACTTAAAGTGCGTGTTTCTATCACTTAAAGTGCGCCATTTTTAACTTATGATTCTTTCTTCCAGACACACATTTTTTTTTAAAATTTTCATTGATTTGAGCTGTTGATCTGAATTTGATCAACGGCTCAGATCTAACCGCACAAGAAGCTATTCCCACACCTGAACCCTTCCCTTTGTGTGTGTGTGTGTGTTAATTGTTAACTACAAATGTTAGATTGATAGGCTAGCAACGACGACCAGGTGACTCAGCTACTCAGCGTATCGACTGCGACAAGGAGCAACTGGCAAGATCGGTAGTAACGACTGCAACAACAAGTGAACAACGATGCTGAGGAAGAGTGTGGCGATGACAACTTTGACTACGACGATTGAATGTCTAGATGATTGGTGACGACTAATGCTTTGACATTATGGAGAGGGCGACATTAAGCGCTCTAGTGAAGACGACAGAACGTTTTGTCTTATTATTATTATTATTATTATTATATTTTTTTTTTTTTAGAAAATCACTATTGGGGAAATTTAAAAAAAAAAACACTCACCTAACTCGAGCGAACTGGGCACCAAGTTAGACGTCAAATAGGACGAGTTGGGTGTCGAGGGCACCTAATCGGCTAGCTAGTTGGCCGACCGACTAAAAGCCGCCTAGAGTTAAAATTCTCTCGAGTCTAGGGGTACTTAGTGCCTAGGCATCTGTCTAGACCGATTTTTATAACACGCTTATTCCAAATTCTTGAAAATAGAATTTCGTGAATAAGAGATCCAAACAAATTGTCACATTGACTTAATCGTGCCATTCACATAGAAGTAGACCCTATTTGACATGTTGGATTGAAAGTGTTATATAAAAATCATGTTTTACCCATCTGACCATCATTTTCAGAGAACTTTGTTCATTGATTTGCACTTCAAACGAGACTAAAGTGTTGCTCCACACTTAATGGATTTTGATAGCTATACGACTTTCTATCTTTGTTCAGTGGCTAGTAGCAAATTATATAAAAGCAATGAAGTTAATCATTATAATACACAATAAGACTCAGAAAGCCAAGCAGTTAGAGCACTTACAAAGGATTAAATGTAAGTATATAGAATGTCAATACACATGCTGCAGTTGAACCGTCCTTGGGAAAAAAACAGAAAAAGGGGAATCGCAATCCAAGTGTGAGCAGAAAATATGGATATGACTTCTATTTAGAGAGATGCTGCAAGATTTCAAAACACCAACCAGAAGCCAACATAATAAACGATTCGATAGCCTTCACAGCAGGCTTTTACTTCTTTAGGACACTGCACAAAGAAAACAGTCCAACAGTAAGTCAATGAACCTTCATATAATATTCTTCAAGAAATGCAAGTTGAAGAAAAAGGAGGGAGTCCACTGAGAACTCACTTGTACAAGTAGGCTGCTATTCCAAGTATTATGCACAGCAAAATGATGTCAATACAGAAGTTCCGACTAGATCGTAGCTGGAAAACAACCAAACTTGGTTTAAACGAAGGATGATTGATTGGTTTGGTTCTATGAGTAGTGGAAAAGACTAGAAAAAGAGTATAAAAATATACAACATTGGAGACCATGCAGCTCATTTACCTGGGTAACTGTATCCTTAAGCCTGACATTGGTGTTCTTAAGGTCAGATGTGGCCTTGTCAACCTGTGACAAGTCAAAACATAACTCATTGTAAGTTAAAAGGACTGATATCACTGCGGTTCAGTACACAGGTATGATACATTTTCTAACCTTGGTGTCAATTTCATCCATCAGAGGGACTTGTCTATCCAATTCCTGCATGTGTTCCAAGGTTTCAGGAGTCAGTAACCTTAACACTTGAAGAAACAAAAATGAGAACACAAATGCAGCAGACCTCATTCATGTTGTGGGCCATGTCTTTCAAGGTATCCAAACCTTCTGATATAACTGCCAGACCTTGGTCCTGCATAAGGTCGATATCCACATCATACATAATTGAGAAAAAGTATGAACATCATCAGGAAATCAAAATGCTTTTTTTTTCCAATCCACAGAAAAACTATTCAACGTAACCAAAAGCCACGTGTGGACATGCCTGTCTCATTTTTCGCATTTCATACTCTTGCCTGAAATTACTAGACTCTTCAGTTTGCTGAAAAAATTCATCATCAAACCGGCCATCTATAATCCAAGAATAATGTGTAAGTTATGTAACAAATTAACAATCAAATATTGCCAATGAAATGGAATATATATTAAATACTCTGTATTAAATAGTGTAGGAAACATTGCCCACCAGATGTGAGAATTGAGTCATACACAAGAAAACAATACAGAAAAGATCAATCAAGTGAGCCACATATGCTAACAATCACCTGAATCAAATTTAATTTCTGCCCGAGAACCTGAAGTTCCCCACCCTCCAGATTGTTTAGGTGGAGCAGAGGAACCATCTGGGATGGAATTAATCCTATCAGGCAATGCAAGGACCAAATCATTACGGGCAGCAAGTTCCTCTCCTGAAAGCCCTTTAACCTGCCAAAGGTGGTACCATCAAATAGAAACCAAGTAGCCCATTCAAATTAATCTTCTGCAACACTGTAGCAACTCGTAAGTTGAAGACAACAGCAAAAGCATAAAATACTGAGACAAATTACTAAGCATGAGGGAAGACTATAACATGCAATTCAATTGTAGATTGTTTATCTTTTTTCTCCAACAAGGAGCTATAAGTCTGAAAATCCAAGAAACACTCAAGACCTTTTCTAATATTCCACCAGTTGTATAAAACAGAAATACCCACCGAGGAATTATTACTTAGCTTTCTTGATTTTTCAGCTATGCTTCACTTCTGCTCTCATTTATGTTTCTCTTCCCCTTCCCCCTCTTCTAGAAGAACACTTGATACTCAAGAGATAGAGACTGAATAAATATATGTAAAGGAATGGGAAATTTGAGCAGTTGCCAATGTTGAGGCTTGTGGATTTGGATTTTAAACCTGACAAGTTTTCCCAATTTCTACACCCATTTATGGGAAAATTGATTTTTTTTTTTTTCAACACAATAAGCTTTCTCCTCACTATTTTCCCCAACTAACAGAGAAGAATTGATTTCCATAATTCCATGTAATTTTCCATCTTTTCCTAAACAACTTCGATGTTCCAAATGCAGCATTACTGAATAAAGGAAGCATTCTGCCATGGATGGAAAAACTTGACAAACATGAGTCAAATTGAGTGATGCTCATTGCCTCATTCATCAAAATAACCATGTGCATTGCTCCAGAAAAAAGATTGGTAAACAAATCTTAAAAGTCTATGATACTTCAGCCCTTTACTATTGTCACCTATCCATGATGTCTACCTCAAGGATTAAATGGTCATACAGTCATACCTACAGAAAATATTTGGGAATGCAATGCATATACTGATCTATATGGGGGCGCATACACAGGTATCCAAATGGAAACAAACAGTGAGATTAAACTCTTTGGCTTGTAAATGGCTATGTGTATATCGTGAAAATAGCTAATTCATAAAGGCAGAAATTGAACAAAAATAAAGTCGATTATGCATAATTCCGAAACATTAATATCAGTTATTGAGTAAATCAGCTGAAATCAAAGTCAACTTACCTTCTTTACAGCCAATCTCTGCAATTTAGGGACTTCCTCAAGCAATTTCGCCTTCGTTCTCCTAATTTCCGCATTGATCGCTACAACAGAAGCTCTACTCTTCTCCGTCCCAGCATTCTCCGCTTTCTATAACCGCCATAAGAAAAGAAATCAAATTCCAATACCACAAAAACAGCAAACCCTAATTGCAATGAAAAACAAAACTACAGCAGCAGCAATAGCAGAGAGTCAACCTGAAGACAGGTCTCGATATCACTCTCGATATCGGCATAGAGGCGAGCAAATGCGTCGTCGCCGGAGATGTTGGAGTCCTTTTGCTTCTCGACGTCGTACTTGTCGTACTTCTTACAGATCGCGTCGACGCGGGTGAGAAGGTCGATCACAGTCATGTTTGCCCCTCAGTTCTCGGATCGAATCCCTTTCGCTCTCAGATCAGGAAAGGCCGCGGAGGTGCATAGACGGAGTTTTATCTACAGCGCCGGCGATATTTGGAAAGGAAAACGGAGTTTATTCGAAATGCTTTCGAATACAGGCTGGATAAGTAAATGACACAGTAACAATTTGAGTAAAACTAAAGTCTAGTTGATACAGTTAACACCAGTAAAACTCAAGTCATGCAAAGTTACCACTTGCAAAAAAAATCTCGATAATAAAATACGGAGTATTAATAAAAGGGAAAATGACTAGTTTGGTCTCAGAGTTATAATTGTAGTGATAATTGAATTGTGTCCCTGTATTATTACTGTATCTATTTTTAGTCCTTCATTATGAGAAAAGTGGCAAGTTTAGTTCCCGACGCGAGTAATGTGTTGTCAAAGTTAATTCTAAGGGTAAAGAAGTAAATTTCTTAATAAAACTTGTAAACTTAGCCAAAATACTTTCCCCACATCAACAAAAGCGCTAAGTTGCTTATATAATCAACGAAGAAGTCCTACTCCTATTTTTCTAAAAATCAAATTTCAATATTTTAATTCTGTTTATAAAAAATCAACTTAAATTACAATTTTTTGACAAATACAAAAATTTGCTCCATAACATAGACAAGTTTGGTGTCTTTTTCTTCGATTAGCATAACTCCATGACATTTTGATGAGTAATAAATCATGCCATTTACATCAAAAATTATCCCCAAATTGAAGGAAAGACGAAGTACCACAACTAAGAGATGACATCCTATAATTAATGGCTAAATTAGTTCATCAATACGGAGAATATTGATTATTTATTTAAACATATAAACTAGATAAATAACTTACCTGTGAATTTCGCAGCTTGAAAGTGAACGAATTCGAGACTTCAGAGTTTTGGGAAGAAAAAGACATTGGATTATAGGTATAAGAAGAAAAGAATGATTGTTGCGCAATGAGTTTCAACATAAGAAGGGGATTATAATTTGAAATACATATCTTACCCCTCTATTATTAAATTGTTTTTAAATTTTCTGTTAGCTGCAGACAAAATATTAACGCTAGGGACCAAACTCGCCACTTCGCTCATAAGTGAGGGACTAAACTCATATACGACCATAACTTAGGGAATGAGTCAGAACTTGGTTATTACTCAGGGCCAAATATGGCGCTGCACGGTAGCTTTACGCCAAAATGGTGGAGGCCATTTTAATTTTATCTTTGCCCCTTGTCTTTTTTTTTATTAATTTCTTATATATATATATATATATATATATATATATATATATATATATATATATATATATATATATATATATATATATATATATATATATATCATTTGAAATATCTCATAAAGACGATTAAAACAAACCTAACATTATATATAGATTAATTAAAAATTAAAGTACATTTGGGGTCCTCTAGTCACGATTTGCAATAGTCAAGGGACCGACATGTTTTTGGGATAAACGTGTATTACATGATATAATGACATCTTGCATAATGCACAATATGATAATTGAAGATGAACGTGATGAGCAAGCGGCTATACAAAGTTGGAGAGAAGCACTAGCTCTTGAAGTTGATATACGTAGAGATGAAGCTACTCTATTTCAAGAATTTCTTACTCGACATAAACAAATAAAAGATAGAGAAACGCATTATTCACTTCGTAATGCATTGATTGAGCATTTGTGGAAACAATATGATAATTTTAAAAATTAAATATAATAATTGTTATATGTTATATTATTGCATGCGAAATAAAAATATTATTTGCATACCAATTAAATTTTATATTAATAAAACTGCAGTAAAAAATTAAAGTATTAAGTTATGAGAAAACAAATTATTTTAATGTAGAAATAGAATTTAGTGTAATGCATGGGTTGGAGATAATAAAATTTGGTGTAAGAATATATTGGAAATATTTATTTTAATGTAAAATTTGGTGCAAAATTTAGTGTAATGGATTAAAAATGACCTTAATCTTTCTGCTAGCGCCATTCCCTTTCTTTCCTTATGCTCCTAGCACGTTTCTTTTTATTTCATTAATTAATTATTTTTATTCCCCTATTGTATCATAAAATAAATTTAATCAATTTTAATATCAAATTAATTCATTATGACTCTTTTAAAAACATATTATTATTATTTTATATAAGTTATATACAAAAAATTAAAAATATATGTCAAATATTAATATTCATGTTAAAATCTTAATTATATTAAAATATTTTTTTTAAATAATAGTATATAATTTTTTTAATTCATAGTTATAAGATTTATATTATATATATATTAAAAGTATAGTTGATAATTTGAGTAATAATTATGGTATGATTAATTAATATTATTAAAGTCATAAATTTAGATATGTTAAGTTACTAAATATAATTATAGTAACATTTAAAATATAAATGAAATCAAATTAAACTTATTTATTATATTACTCCAATATATAATCTCTACATACATTATTACCATTAAACAATATAATAAAAGATATTATATATGCATGTGCATGTCAATAATAATGTGAAAAGATAACATAAGTTATAAGGATATATTTGCATTGTCTAAAAAATTATACAATACAATTCTTATACCATAATGTATTAAAAAAATTAAAAAACGGACATACAACAGAGATATAACCTGAATCGAGAGTTATTATGTTTTTAGATTTTTTGAAAATAAAAGGCTAATTCATATTATGTTTTTAGATTTAAACACTAAAAATCTACAAACTTAATAAGAGCTAATAAAGTTAGACCCCTAATGGAACTAAAAAATGTTGGTGTAATTATTTGTTGAAATGAATGGTTCATATTATTTTGATTTTAGTATTTTTTTAAAAATTTTTCCTTCTGATCTCTACCCTCTATTATATAATTTACTTTTCATAAATACATCAGCATTCATTTCAAAAAAAAAAAAAAAAAAAACATCTGCATTCCATCAGTGTAAACTTTAGTAACAAAAAAAAAAACATTTAGTTAACTATTTATTATGTTAACTTACTCATTGATTTTCATAAGGAATGTCTTAGGTTCGAACTTCATCCTAATCAAAATTGACATAATTGTTAACCATATACTATGAATATGTTAGAGTGTTTTAAAAAAAAATATAATACAAAATTTAACATGAACCTTGATCAATTAATTAGTATCACGCATTGGACATTGATGAAATGACACACATAATTTATAGTATATATTCAACACAGATGAAAAACTATGCCTATTATCATTGTCTTTTTCGGGGAAGGAGGATTTGGTTTTGTTTTTGAAGGTGCACTACATCAGGACACTAAAATTGCAGTGAAGCACACTAGGGGACTAGATTAAATCAAGAATTCATTTATGACGGAAGTGGCAACAAGAAAAGCATGGATTACTCCAATTAATAAGGTTTTGTGTTGCAAAAATTATGATTGGGTACTATCCAGTGAGGGTGTTTCCCTCTAAAACTGCTACTGCAGCAGTTAATTTTATGAAAATTTATGTCGCAGGTCATAGTTATGCATTTTGTAATATTTACTTTTATGAAAAATTTGATAATCTTGCGTTGATATACGTCAGAATACCGAATGATACTTTGATAAATTCTGAAACACTAATTTAAAAATACGCATTGGGCATTGGACTATTCGCGCAATGCGCATGTGGTAACTAGTAATATAAAATAAGATCCTAACAACCCGTCCGTGGTTAATTTTAATAAATCTTTGTGAAATATAATATTGACACTAAACATATACATTTTTATTTCCAAAAAATTGATGTGGCAACTTAGTAAAATAAGAGATAGTGAACTTATCTGTCACAAAAAATAAAAATAAAAATTGAGTGATTATAAAATATATTTTCACAATTACAGTCATTTTAAGATGCACGGACTAGTTGCTTTTAATTGACAACAATATTTAATACTTAGTATACACCAAATTGCTTTGGCACCCACTTCAATGCAATTTTAGTGACAAACGTTGATTACAACATATCACACAATATTCATCTATTTAATTATAGTGACAAAGTCATTATAACAAATAATTACTCGTCACAATTATCATAGCATTAGTGACAAAACTTGAAGACAACACAATTATTTTCACAATTTAATAATTTTTGTTACTGAATTATAGAGCGCCATGTAACAATTTGATCACAAAAAATGACAATATGAATGACAATAATATTTGTTGTCACAATCGTATCTCATTTGTAATGGTATTGACTAATTGTATTTTTATTGACAAAAAAAATTGTCACAAATATTATTAAAAAGAGTGACCAACAACTATTTATCACAAAAAGTACCAAAATTTGTGTTAATAATATATTTTGTCCCAATTAAATACGTTCCTACCATAATTTTAATGCCGCCAATATGCACATACGTTTAGTAACAACGAATAGTGACAACTTTGGTTACAACACTATAATTTTAGTAATAGTGAATTTATTTATAAAAAATACTTAGTTAACACAATTACTATACTATTCGTGACAAAAAAAGTTATCACAATTATCACAAACAATAGTGACAAACTATTTTTTGGTAACAAAAAAGGTATTATTTGTAACTAAATTATGAAGTGTACATCATAGAAGATCAGATTTGTCATTAAATGTCTTAATTCTTGTAGTGTACTGAGTCGTTTTATTATTATAATAATAAGAGCATATGTTATTCAAAGATATAGGCATCGGTGTTATACTAATAATTGATACATCTCACTATACTTGTACGTTTGAACCATGTAAAATAGACACCAAAGATCAGATCATTCAATCTTTAACTCAATCTTGATATTCCCCTCCAATGCTCAACCAAGTTAACATGCACAAATTTATATTCTTCTTATATCTTCAAGTAGATATTCCAAGTTAGAGTAGGATGAACCACCTTGTCTCACACTTTGTTTAGCCAACTTCGAATAGTGTTGAGCCCTTTCAAGGAATTCATCTTTTTGCTCTTCCATAAGCTCCCTCACCATCTTCTCAATTATGACTCGGTCGCAAGTGTCCTTCATGTCTAGGCCAACCTTCCATACCTCCGCAACATACCTACTATTCACTTGCTGGTCCCCGTGGACTGGCCAACCTATCATCGGCACTCCAGCAACTATGCTCTCCAGAATTGAATTCCACCCACAATGAGTTAAAAATCCAGCAACAGCAACGTGGCCTAGCACTGCACGTTGCGGAGCCTACTCCACAACGCAAGTCTTTTCTCGAGAACCGGTCAAGATTTCTGCCGGAATCTCCCCATCGGTCACTAACAGCGAGTTCAAAGACCACAAGAAGCGCTGCCCACTGTTCACCAACCCATGCCAAAACTCCACCAGGGTTTCTCTGCTCACCATTGTTAGGTTACCAAAGCTTACGTACAACACCGACTTCGGGGGCTGATTCTCGAGCCAATCCAAACACCTTTTACTGTTATCATCATCGTCGGACATTGTAGCGTGAATACTACCACCACTGGCAGCAAGGAATTCATGGAGTGGTCCGACGGCGTAAACGTTGGACATAATGGTCGGCATTTGGTCGAGTATCGGCCCCTCCAGCTCATGGAAGGTGTTGATAATGTGATGTTTGGCTTGGGTGTAATTCTGGGCGAGTTGATGGAAGTTTTGCATAATGGGATCATTGTCAATATCATTAATAAGTCGTAAATGTGCAGGGAGATCACGGAATCTAAGGAAACCTTCCATGCCCTTAACGCTGGTGATTAGCATATCCATGTCCCTTCCTAATGTTTTCTTGCACCCAAATCATTAATTAGTAAAGACAATTATTTCGAAGCATTATTTAAGCACACATGACACAAATAGGAAAATGCCAAATGAGCACCCCACCGACATCTCAATTAGTTTTTATGTGGTAGATTGTGAACAAAGACACATGATCAAGTTCTGACTCTCAATGTAAGAGTTACATGCAATGTAGTAGTGACATTCTTTTGGACATCAGACATTCATCCTCCACTTAATGACTTGCTGAATCACCATTATTTACCCTCTACTATCTTTATTGGGTTGGGATGTGAGATGAGATAATTTTGCTTTTTTGTGGACAAAGAAAAAGCCAGTTGATATTAAGTAAAATAATAAATTTGTCACTAATAATAACAACAACAACCACAACAACAACAACAACAATAATAATAATAATTATTATTATTGAAAATTTGTGAGAATCTTGTGATGGTTTAGAACATAAATTGTAACAAAAAGATTTTTAATGCAGTTCGGGATGGAAATTCCTAATCTACGAGGCACTTCTTGTAATATTGAGAAATAGCTGAATCCACTATTAGAGTTTGGGAACACTTTTACAGAATATAATCTAGATCTCAGTATCTCTCTCAATTGAAACATAACTCTAGTACTACTCCTAAGTGAAATTCTCTCTTCTCAATACTTCTCAGCTCTCAGTACAGAAGATAGGGAATTGAATGCTTGTCTTTCCTGACTAGCAGTGGGCTTTGATATGTCCTAGTTTGTGACAGTAGTAGCATTTGATTTTCTGTTTGTTGTGGTGTTGAAAGTGATGTTCTGACATCATTTCATATATATACTCAGTTCTGCCTGTGTGATTTCTTTCGAGTTTTGAGCTTCTCAATTCTGCATATCTTTTTAATTTCTCTATTTCTTTGACTAGTTCAATTATTTTTTCATGAGATTCATGTAGCTCTTCTTGAGTTTCTTTGTGAAAGATTTTTTCTCTTTCTTTTTTCGCTTTCCAGTACATGATTTTCCTGTATGAGATTACAGTTTACCTTGATAAGCTCTTCCCATTTTGATTTCAATTATAAGCATGAATTGTATAGTCCATCCATGTTATCTTTGCTTTCTGTTTCCACCCCTTTTTTCAATTCTTCTATTTCTTTGATCAATTCTCACTCCTTTTATTGAAAAGTTTTCATTTTTCTTTTATTTCTTCGTGAAGATGTTTTTCTCTTTCTTTTTCACTATCTAAGACACGAATATCTTGCGTGATGATGCATTTAATTCTGATGAGTTCTTCAAATTTTGATTTCAGTTGTATATATGTATCTAGAAGGTCTTCCACATCGTTTTTTGTTTCACTATCTTCATCATGATTGGTAGGAAATGCTACAAAGTTTGAATTGTCTCCTTTGCTTTCTGAGATATTGTTGTAGGTTTTGTTCTTCATTTTTAGATATGTTAATCATTTGGATTGAATGTGCCCATATCCCTTGCATTCGTAGCATTGTACTCCATCTAGGTTGTAAACAAGTTTCCTTTTGGCAATATCAATTTTCTGTCTAAGCGTGATCATATTTTCGTTGTTTGAAGTTTCTCTAATTTTGTTCATGAGTTTATTGAATTTTTCAACAATTATATTGAGTTTTTTTGTTAGCTGGATTATTGATTCTTCTATGTCTTTGATCTCATTATCTGAATGTGGTTCTTGTCTTATTTTGAATGCTACTCCTTTAGTACTAGGCTTTCCAAACATCTCTAGCTCATACGTTTGGAGATTTCATATTAGATCACTCAGTTTATATGTGTTTAGATCTCTACTCGAATGGCTGTGACTTTCATCATGAATCTTTCGGGTAAGGAACGGAGTACCTTTTTTACTAGTTTAGCCTCAAGGATAAGGTATCTTAGAATATACGTGGCTCTAGAATGTCAAGCATCCTTGCACTGAATTGAGTGAAATTTTCTTCTTTTTCCATTTTCAGATTTTTGAATTGTGTCTAGACCATTTATAGTTTGATTGCTTTACTATGGAATTTCCTTCATGATGATTACATAAGATTTCCATGTTGTTTTGGCTATATTTGTTGCACAAATCAGTTTGAAATTTCCATCATTCATGACTTTGGAGTTGTAACCATCTTGCTTGATTTCTTCATCTGTCCAGTCCTATTCGTCGTTCATATTTCCCTTTTTGTCTGTTGGAGGACTTCATCCCTTTTTCTACCGCTCGCTAGACTCTTTCTTCTTGGGAAAAATATTCTCATTCATGCTTTCCAGTAAGAATAATTTTCACTTTGTAGGACATGGGTCTACTGTTGATAATCCTTTTCTGGGAAAATCTTTCACGTTTCTACTAGTAACTTAAGAAACCTTGCTCTGATACCAATTAAAAATTTGTGAGGATCGTGAGATGGTTTAGAACATAAATTGTGACAAAAAGATTTTTAACGTAGTTTGCCATAATGGTCCTACAGTCGTGGACCACTACGCCATCATAAGATCTAACAATACCTTAGTCTGCTAAATTTGGTATTACTATTACTCTTTACCCACCTCCACTAGGAATGACAATTTTACCCGTACCCAATGGGTTCCTCGCATCCTCGCCCCTACGCGTTTTAAAATACCCGCACAATTTGAATAATGGGTGCGGGTATGAGGGTAATATCTATACCCGCGCGAGTATGGGACGGGTGCGGGGGAGGTATCCCCGCCCCCCACCCTCACCCGCACTTGCACTTATATATATTGTTATTTTCATTTATTATATAAGTTTATATATATTTTATAATTAAAACGCATAATGAATTAAACTTCTTAGTTTTTTATTTATGAAATTTGAATAAGAACAACACAAATAACATAATGAGTAATCACTTAATACAATTTATACTACCAACATAATTTTAGGTCCAATTAAGTACTAACTTCATTGGCACTTATTAAATTTTAGAGCTTTTGTTCAAATTTATAAAAAAATCTATGTGATAATTAGAATTATAGTATAAAATTTTTATTAAATTTAAATCTAATATTAATAATTAGAGTTACGAGTTGGATATTACCCGCACCTACAAAATCTCCGCGAAGACAGACATGTGGTATGAATTTCATCACCCACCCAACACCACTCGGCCCCATTGCCATTCCTAGCTCCACCCAACATTATTTAAAAAAAAAAAAAAAAAAAAAAAGCGCGCACGCAGCAGAGGAAGCACTGACCTTTTAGGGGAAGCTCGCCGGCCGGAATGAGTTGAGGGAGAGATAAGCACGTCCAGTTGGCGGAAGCGCTTACGCAATGAAACTGAAAAATGGGAAGCCCAACTTCCTCCGCCATTCCAACCGCGAAAGTCAATAGCCCGTCGGCAACGACGCACCTCGGCGGCGCAGCCTCCTCCTCCTTCTGCAGGTTGACGACCATCTCTTTCACTAGTGGCGTCGCCGTGGCCGCTAAAGAACCGAACACCTCAGGCACGCCGCGCGGGTGGTCGTCGGGGAGCCCGTCGGGAATATACTCGAAGCGAATGCTGCCGCCGGCGAAGTGGGATTTGAGATCAGAGAAGCCTGAGAAGGCATTCCGAGCGTGGACTGTCATGACAAAAGTGACACTGAGATGGGATTGACAAAGGAGTTGGGCAAAGTTGAGCATGGGGTGGATGTGACTTGGAACTGGAAAAGGGAAAATGATTACATGAGGAGGAAGACGATGAAGATAAGGTTTGAGAGGAGCAGATTCGTAATCCATCAATGAAATACTATGCTGGATCAATATGTAGAGGACTAGAGGGAAAGCTAATTATTATAACGGGGGAGTGAGGTGGGATTGAGACGTAAACTTAACGTTGGGACTAAACGCCCCACATCCCTTATAATTGAGAGGTAGAAATGGATACAATCATAATTGAGGGACGAAGTTATCAATATGAGTATAACTTAAAAAGTAAATATGTCATTTTTCCTTATTCTTAATTACATTTTAATTTTAATTAGTGTTAATACCACATATAGAACGTAGGTCTCTAACTATTGGGATAATCTTTTTAGTCTTCAACTTTCAATTCCATCAATACACATACTTTAACTTTCATTTTTTTTTTACCACAAATAGTCATCATCTGTTAGGATTTCTGTCGAATGGGTGTTAAATGTAAGAGTATTATCATTTCCTCATGTAATAATATATGTCCACTTTCCTACTTGGAATGACCACGGTTCAGCTTGAACCGAATTAGATACTATAGCAACCGTACCAAATCAAAACTGTAAGGACGATTCCAGTTAGGTTCAGAACAGAACTCAAAAGATTACAGTTTTGCTTTATTAAAATTAGGAACCAAAACAGTCGAATCTAGTTTCGGAACGGGTATAGTTTTGATTCCCAACCGGAAAAAATAAAATAAAAAATTAATTATTGAATTTGGATTATGTTTTTATTTATGATGGTGGAATTTTCTAATTTAATCTAAAGGGGGTGTATTCAAGACATTTAATAACTTTTATAGATTTTAAAAGTCTGCTGGTATACGATCCAAACTTTTAAATAGTCTTTAAAAGATGTTGGTATGCGACTAAGACTTTTAAAGACTTTTTAAAAGTCAACTGGTATTCGCTTCAAACTTTTATAGAGTTTTTAAAAGTTTATTAATATTTAAAAACTTATTAACTTTACTCTATAAGATTATGATTTCTATAAACTTTTTCATTAAAAATTCAAATAGTTTTTTTTTTTTTTCTGGGAAAGAAATGAGGGGTTAACCCGGGGTACAAATTCAAATAGTTGATACCAATATTAGTACTTTATATTAAATTCTTAGATTTATTTAAATTTTAGATGTTTATATTATTGTATAATAATAACAACAACAACAACAACAACAATAATAATAATATAAACCATTTTTATAAATTTGATATTTATATTTTAGAAAATAACTTATATATTACTCCAATATATAACGTCTATATATTATTACTATGCCTGCATGTGCATCTCAGTTAGTCATAAGGGTGAAGTTTTAGAAGTATACATATTATTACCATGGAAGAAGATAAAGAAAATATATGGTGGATACATGTGTATGGTAATAATAGTTGAAAAAAATAGCGAAATTTATAATGGAGAAGTATTTTTGACCAAAATATTATATAATACAACTTTGATAACATAATATATAAAAGATAAAAATAAAAATATGACAAAATGAAATGTATAACTTTCATTTACATGTACTGACCTCTCCATGTGGGAGGTCATGAGATTGAGCATCAGTGGAGGCGTTGTTGACTCTTTGTGATTCATTAGATTGAGAAAGTAGATTTGAACAGATACTATTTTTTTGGTGAGGATTTGAACAGATACTATAGTGTAATAAAGTTAGTAGCATTTAAAAAAATAATAATTTTTAAAATATATATTTCAACTATTTTTTTTAAAAAAATAAAAATCTCTCAATCATTACATTTATATGCATTAAATTCTTTGTCGGGAAAAGGAGAGGCGGAAAATTAAGGATCAAAAGAAGTTGAATTTACTCGTAATAGTATGTCAGAATAAGTGGAAGTAATACTCACAACGTAGCTCTGTTTGACAGAGCTTGTTTAGTAGCTTATATCTTATTTTAAGCTACTAATAAGTTATAAGCTCTGTTGGGTAATGTTTTCAAAATAAGCTCTTAGCTTAAAATAAGAGCTTATTTTGAAACGCTACCTTATGTAGCGTTTCAAAATAAGCTCTAACTTTTTTTCCATTTTTATCTTTATTATTTTAAAGAAATGACATAATTTACTCTTCCCAATTAAAATCCTTTTCTCTTATCCTTTATCCGCAACTTTTACCGCAATTATTATTATTATTATTATTAGATTTACAACAATATTGCTACTTCATTATGAGATGCTAGATCATGATTATGCTAATAGTTTTATTTTAAAATGTTAATTTTTTTAAAAGACAAAATGTTAAATTTTAATATGTAAACAAACTAATTTAAAATTTATAAAGATATCTTTTTTAGTCTTTTTACATTTATCAGCTTATCAAACAACTAATTTTACCAAACACTTCCAATCATAACAGCTAGCTTAACAACTCTTCAGTTTTCAGCTTCGAGCTTATAGCTTTTCAGCTTTCAGCTCTTAGCTTATAGCTTTTCAACTAGGTTTGCCAAACAGAGCCGTAGTGTATGTCGTGTTGCACAGTAGCAGGCAGAAGAGCCACGGTGGGTGCTGTTTTGGTTGCCTCGGACGGCGATTTCATTCTCCCCTCTTATTACAGGAAATTTGGCGTGCAAAGAGGTGTTATCTTGACTCCCACCAAATGCTGTTGAAGTGACTAATTTCCCGGAAATTAGGAGGCGTTGAAAAGTCAGTCGTCTTTGCCCAGGTGTGAACTGCAGACGGCATCCGTTTTCTTGCAGAAGTGCTCATGCGCTCTTGGCCCAGACAACGTCCTAGGCGTAGGGGAGATCGGGTCCTCTCCAACCAGCATCTTCCAACCTGGTGAGGATCGTGATGTGTCTTCTGTAAAACTACTCATTGATTGTTCCACTCTTCACCATTATTTATCGTCTTCTTGTTTTGAACTCTTCTCCTATGTCGGCTTCGCTATTAATGATTGTAGAGTTATTATGTCTTCTTTCATGGATTGCTCAGTTTAGTTCCTAGATCGTCAAATATTGTTGCTCACTCTAGCTAATATATGTAGCCTATTCTTAGACTACCTCTTTGTACTGAGACTTCGTCTCTCATAACTTTTATCTCCGTTTCTTTACCGTAATCCATTACACTTTTGTTTGCTTTCAAAAAAAAAAAAAAAAAAGAAGAAAAAAAACTATTAACCTCCGACCATAACTTTTATTTTAGTGTTGTTTTAATACGTGTACATTAAATAGTTAATAATATTATAATTATTAATATCCTAATAATAATAAGAGCAACACATCTGTTTAGAATTTATTTATTTATTTATTTATTATTATTATTATTTTTTTTTGCAATGACACTAGGATAGAAAGAGAGGAGGGAAGAAGGAAAAAAAAGTTTGACATCCCAAAAAAAATAGAGACCTAACGCGCCAAGCTGGCACTTGGATTGCACGCGCTCAGGGCACGGATGTGCGCGAGTTTCGCGAAAGGAAAGACTATTTTATCCTTTTCTCTCTTCAATGAGACCTACAAAAAATATACTATTGCAGGAGAAAAATTACCATAAAAAGTTAAAAACCATCAACAAATTAAAATGCCATATTTCATTTTTTAATATGACAAAAATCACCAAAAAACCATTAGTGTGGTTACTCTAATAATAGCTAATGGAAAATGTTACATGTTGCTGGTACACCAATCATATCTCATGTTTAAATAAAAATTTCTCACTTCTAAAAGTACCGCAAATCATATTAAGATCTTATCATTATTAAATTTTCAAGTTTATAGAAATTATAAAATGAACATTGCCATTATAAACTAGACCCTATATATATATATATATATATATATATATATATATACCTTCTACTTTTGATGAACCCTGATAGACACATTTAATTGTTTATTTTTGTGACGAGGTAAACCAACATAAGTGACTTATAAAGAAAGTCAATAAATCGCTCTCGTTATGAGTCAAATTAATATTCTTCTTATATCTTCAAGTAGATGTTCCAAGTTAGAGTAGGATGAACCACCTTGTCTCACACTTTGTTTAGCCAACTTCGAATAGTGTTGAGCCCTTTCAAGGAATTCATCTTTTCGCTCTTCCATAAGCTCCCTCACCATCTTCTCAATTATGGTTCGGTCGCAGGTGTCCTTCATGTCTACGCCAACCTTCAATACCTCCGCAACGTACCTACTATTCACTTGCTGGTCGCCGTGGACTGGCCAACCTATCATCGGCACTCCAGAAACTATGCTCTCCAGAATTGAATTCCACCCGCAGTGAGTTAAAAATCCAGCAACAGCAAAGTGGCCTAGCACTGCACGTTGCGGGGCCCAGTCCACAACACAAGTCTTTTCTCCAGAATCGGTCAAGATTTCTGCGGGAATCTCCCCATTGGTCACCAACAACGAGTTCAAAGACCACAAGAAGCGCTGCCCACTGTTCACCAAACCATGCCAAAACTCCATGAGGGTTTCTCTGCTCACCATTGTTAGGGTTCCAAAGCTTACGTACAACACCGACTTCAGGGGTTGATTGTCGAGCCAATCCAAACAGTTTTTGCTGTTACGATCATCACCATTGGACATTATAGCGTGAATACTACCGCCATTGGCAACAAGGAATTCATGGAGTGGTCTGACGGCGTAAACAACGTTGGAAATCATGGTCGGCATTTGGTCGAGTATCGGCCCCTCGAGCTCTTGAAATGTATTGATTATGTGATGTTTGGCTTTGGTGCAATTCTGCGAGACTTGAAGGAAGATTTGCAGAATGGGATCGTTGTCAATATCATCAAGTCGGTAATGTGCAGGGAGATCACGGTATCTAAGGAAACCTTCCATGCCCTTAACGTTGGTGATTGGCATGTCCATGTCCCTTCCTAATGTTTTCTTGTACCCAAATCATTAATTAGTAAATGTAATTGTTGAGTTTGTCTCATATATGGATTAGGAATATGAGTTTTGTCTCATACTAGGAATAGGAGTGAAACAGGTAGACCTATTGTACATGGATTAGATGCCTATAAATATATTGGTTGTATCCCAAAGGGGCCGTGTCACCACCATAACCATCACTATGAATATAAGAATTGTTTCACTCCCGTGGATGTAGGCACATTGCCGAACCACGTAAATCTTGTCTTCTTTACCCTTTTTGCCATTATTATTGTTTCTTGTTCTTGTTAATCTCAACAAATTGGTATCAGAGCATAGTTGATCAGATAGCTAGTTCAAGTATAAAATTCAATGTATCAAAGTTTGATGGTATAGGGAATTTTGGGTTATGGCGGTCTAGGGTAAAGGATTTGTTGGCATATCAGGGCCTTCTGAAAACCTTGAGGGCGGAAAATCCAGCAAATCTGGAAGAGGCTGATTGGAAGGAGTTGAAGAAGCAGGAAGCTACGGACGTGGTACATGCTGATGAATCTTATTATAGTGAAGGTGATGTTCTAGCGGTAACTAGTAACAAGTTCAAACATTGTTTGGACTTGTTGGGCATTTCTAGATGCTAGATGAGAAGGTGGTGAGAGGCGCTGTGGTGTTGGGCAGCGCGGATACCAGGAGGGGTTGCGGACCTGGTATGGGTCGGGCTTGTCATGAGTCACGATTGGTATGGGCAAGTATGACACTGGTATGGGCTGGGCTTGTCATTAGTCTCGGCTGGTATTGGTATGGGCCAGTATGGCACTGGTATGGGTCGGGCTTGGCATGAGTCACGGCTTGTATGGGTTGGGCTTGTCATGAGACATGGACCTGGTACGGGTCAGGCTTGGCATGAGTCACGGCTGGCATGGATGGACGCTTCAGGATGAAGCGGTTCGTGAACATGCACTGGGAACGTTTGATGTTGCGTGGTGCGTGTTGCTAACCAGTGGCAACTACTGGTTAGTGAAGCATTGGGCAAGGCACACGGGTTTAGTGTGACTTTGCAGGGGCGCTGTTGTGTTGGGGCAGCGTGGATACCAGGAGAGGATATGGACCTGGTATGGGCCAGATGCAGGAGGTCAGCTGAACGTGCAGTTAGAAAGATGAGAATATGCTTGAGGGCAAGCATAGTTTTAGTGTGGGGGAATTTTGATGAGCATATTTTATACCTTAATTTAAATAAGATTTTATAGGTTAATTTTATTATTTATATTTTATATTCCATTATTTTTAGTATAATTTGTTATATTAGGTTTAGAGAACTTAATTAGTGAATAAAATAATAAAGAAAGCTTATTAAGCCAAGTTAGATAAATTAAAATATTATATTGCTTTGGGTCCCACTTGTTAATAATCCGTAAATCATACTTTGCTTCCCTTTGTTTTCCTGTACGTATAATTAGTATTATATTCTATGTTTTGTTTGGTTTACGGCAGGTTGCAGACGCGAGACGGAGAAGGCACAGAGCTTCGGATCAAGCGACTTCGACGGGTCTTCTTTGCGCAATTATTGATGAAATTAACCATCTTTTGAATTTGAAGATGAATTTGTTGAAGGAATTGGCTATTGATGCGGTAAGAGCCTGAATTTTAGGGAAGATTGTTGATTTGAAACCCTATAAAAGGAGAGCTATTCTGATGTATTTGAGGCAGATTGTTCCTTCTAAATTCTTATATTTTAGAATAGTTTTCTCTATGTCTAGCTAGATTTTCTTAATCTGATTCAAGAGATTTGAAGTTTTAGTTGTGAATTTAGGGAGGTTCTACTTCAATTAATTTATTGGATTCATGTACTTCCTGTTCTTTCAAAGTTAATTTTACAGGAAGACTGATAGTAAATTAAATTGACAACTTGGTTTATTATTTTTTATCCTATTGCTATCTATGAGTTTATGATCCGTAATTGTCATAAACGATTAGACCGAGTAGCTTGTATTAATTTTATTAATGTGATTAGTACACGAATGACAGGAAGACTAAGTTGCAGGTTGTAGCTATCTCAATCTGTGATTTAGGCTTAGTTGTTTTCCATTAAAGTGTAATGATGTTATTGGGTGAATATGGAACGCTATCGTCCCCAGTTTATTCAATAACAATTGTTGGTTTGAATGCTTAATTTGAATCAATTAATTTAGGGAGAACAAAGACTAGTTACGGCTATCCTAATTAGTCTTTGGCTAAGTACTTAAATCTAATTTAATTTTTAAGAGCCGATGATCTGAGTCACATCTTTAAAATTCATTTCCCCTTGAATCAGAATTCAACATCTCTGAACTTGTTATTAATTATTGTTTATTTTATTTATTTTATTTATTCTTCTCAAATCCCCCAATTTTCCCTACTTTGAGTCATTTTATTTTAATTAAAGAAACGAAATTCATTAGTTCTCTTGGGATTCGACCTGGTCTTGCCACTACTACAAATTAGTGGAGTGAGCCAGTATTAAATTTGTAGGGCTTCGACAACCCTGCCAAATTTTGGCGCCATTGCCGGGGAACTAACATCGTTTCTTGAATTTTTTATTTATTTATTTTTTTTCTTTGTGATTGTTTCTATTGTCCTTAGTGTTGCATGACTCGTTCCTCTCATTCGGGAGAATTGCAATATATCCCTGAGATTGAGAAAGTCGCAAGGCAACTAAGGAAAGAAACAAAGCAAAGAAATAGCTCCTCGAGTTCTGAAAAGGTAAATTCAACCTGTGATCCAGTAAACGAGGAGGTTGCAAGTAAAATGGCTGAACCAAATAATAGAACACTTAGGGAGTTAGCTGCACCGGATCTAAACCAACAACCTCTATGCATAACAATACCAAATCTTGAGGTTGATTTCGCTTTAAAATCTGGTTTGATCCATTTACTTCCTATTTTTCGAGGTTTAGCTGGTGAAGACCCACATAAACACTTGAAAGAGTTTCAAGTAGTTTGTGCAGGTATGAAACCACGTGGGGTGACTGATGAGCATATAAGTCTTAGAGCATTTCCATTTTCATTAAAAGATAAAGCAAAAGATTGGCTCTATAATCTTTCCCCTAATTCAGTTAACACGTGGAATGATGTGAAAAAATTATTTCTAGAAAAATTCTTCCCTGCATCTAGGGCAACTAATATTAGGAAGGAAATATATGGGATAAGACAATGTACAGGTGAAACATTGTATGAGTATTGGGAAAGATTCAAGGAGTTGTGTTCTAGCTGTCCACACCATCAAATCTCAGACCAACACTTGATACAGTACTTTTATGAAGGGCTGTTACCTACGGATAGAAGTATGGTAGATGCAGCTAGTGGTGGTTCTTTGGCTGACAAGACACCTACGGATGCTAGACAATTAATATCAACCATGGCAGAAAATTCTCAACAATATGGGACACGTGCGGATGGATCTATTCGTAGAGTTAACGAGGTAAGTACTTCTCAACTTAAAAATAAAATTTCAGATTTGACTACTCTTGTGCGTCAAATGGCTGTAGGACAGATGCAATCTACGGGAGCATGTGGAATATGTTCATTTGTCGGGCATCCCACAGACATGTGCCCAACATTGCAAAATCCAAATCAAGAGTTGAATGCAATAGGGGGATTTCCTGGTCGACCCAACCGAAAATATGATCCCTTTTCAAACCAGTATAATCCCGGATGGAGAGATCATCCAAACTTGAGCTATGGGAATCAAGGAGCGCAACCAAGGTTTCAAAATCAGAATTTTAGACAATTCCAAACACCTCAGCAATCTCAACCCCAAGCTTCAAATTCAGGTATGTCTTTAGATGAAATTGTTAAAGCACTTGCTAATAACACTCAACAGTTTCAACGAGAAACAAGAGCAAGTATTCAACAATTGGGCAATCAAGTTTCTCAATTAGCCACATCTGTTAGCAAGTTGGAAGCCCAAGCTTCGGGGAAACTACCATCACAAACGGAGGTAAACCCTAAAGAAAATGTAAATGCAATCACATTGAGGAGTGGTAAGCAACTTCAGCCTGAATCTCCATTATCAGTGGAAGAGGAAAAAGAAGGAAAATCAAAGGAGGAAAGTGAGTCTACGGCTAATGAAAAATCCAAGGTAAGTTCTGAATCTTCTTTTGGTCAATATGATTCATCTCTACCCCCTTTTCCTTCAAGGTTAGCAAAATCAAAAGAAGAAGAACATGAAAATCAGATTTTGGAAACCTTTAGAAAGGTAGAAATCAACATCCCCTTACTAGAAGCCATAAAACAAATTCCTAAGTATGCAAAGTTTCTAAAGGAACTTTGTACCAATAAGAGGAAGTTGAAGAGTAAGGAGACCATCATATTGGGTAAAAATGTTTCAGCCATGATAAGTAATGATCTACCTAAAAAGTGCAAGGATCCTGGTATGTTCACCCTACCCTGTATAATTGGTAATAAAGAGATTAAACGTGCCATGTTAGATTTAGGTGCATCAATAAATGTCATGCCATTTTCCATTTATCAAGCTTTAAATATAAATTCTTTGCAAGGAACTAGAATAGTTGTTCAATTAGCTGATCGTTCTTGTGTGCATCCAGTTGGAGTCGTAGAAGATGTTTTAGTGCAAGTTAATGGACTGGTTTTTCCTGTTGATTTTTATGTTTTGAAAATGAATGATGATGCAATAGATCAATCAACTCCAATTTTGTTAGGTAGACCATTTATGAAAACTGCTAAAACAAAGATAGATGTTGATAAAGGTATTCTTTCTGTTGAGTTTAATGGAGAAATTGCTGAATTTAATATTTCTGATGCAATGAAGTATCCTGATGATTACCATTCTCTTTATCATGTGGATGTAATTGATTCAATAGTGCAAGATGTTTTTGAAGATAGTTTTGCTGAAAATTTGTTTGATTTAGAAGCTGAATTTGATTTAGATGAGTTTGTTGATTCTTCTTGTGAAGTTTTATCAGCTGTAATATCTGGTTTAAATTCTGCAAATGCTGATTTTTCTTTAACTCATGAAAAAATGTTGCCATCTGTGTTGCGGGCTCCAACTTTAGAGTTGAAAACTCTGCCTGATCACCTCAAGTATGTATACTTAGGTGAGGGAGAGACATTACCCGTCATTATCTCAAATAAGTTGTTACAGGAACAAGAAGATAAGTTGGTTTCACTGTTGAAAGAACACAAAACTGCAATGGGTTGGACTTTAGCTGATATAAAAGGTATAAGTCCAGTTGTTTGTATGCATAGAATCCATTTAGAAGAAGATGCCAGACTAGTAAGGGAGCCACAGAGAAGACTCAACCCAACATTGAAGGATGTGGTATTTAAAGAGGTTCTTAAACTTTTGGATGCAGGTATAATTTACCCGATTTCTGATAGTGAATGGGTAAGTCCAGTGCATGTAGTTCCAAAGAAAACTGGTATAACTGTGGTAAGAAATCAGAAGAATGAACTGGTACCCATGAGAGTGCAAAATGGTTGGAGAATGTGCATAGATTTTAGAAAACTGAACTTAGCTACAAGAAAGGATCATTTTCCTTTACCTTTTGTTGATCAAATGTTAGAAAGGTTAGCTGGAAAATCTTGTTTTTGCTTTTTGGATGGATTTTCAGGTTACTATCAGATAGCCATTGCTCAAGAAGACCAATAAAAAACTACTTTTACTTGCCCATTTGGAACATTTGCATTCAGGAGGATGCCGTTTGGCTTGTGTAATGCACCAGGAACATTCCAAAGATGCATGATGAGTATTTTTTCTGAATTTATTGAGAGTTGCATAGAAGTGTTTATGGATGACTTTACTGTTTATGGTGATTCCTTTGAAGTGTGTTTAAATAATTTGTCTAAAGTTTTAAAAAGATGTATTGATGCGAATTTAGTTCTGAATTATGAAAAATGTCATTTTATGGTTAGTCAAGGAATTGTGTTAGGGCATGTAATTTCAGCTAAGGGGATAGAAGTTGATAAAGCTAAAGTAGATTTGATTGTGAACTTACCCTACCCTACTAATGTTAGGGAAGTTCGTTCTTTTCTTGGACATGCAGGATTTTATCGCAGGTTTATTAAGGATTTCTCAAGGATTGCTGTCCCATTATCTAAACTATTGCAGAAGGAGGTTACTTTTGAGTTCGGAAAGGAATGTCAAGAAGCTTTTGACAAGCTTAAGGCACTGCTGACAAGTGCTCCTGTTATTCAACCTCCAAACTGGGAACTCCCCTTTGAGATTATGTGCGATGCCAGCAACTATGCAGTTGGAGCTGTTTTGGGTCAAAGAGTTGGGAAGCAAAGCCATGTCATATACTATGCTTCGAGAACATTGAATGCTGCACAATGCAGTTACTCCACAACTGAAAAAGAACTTTTAGCTGTTATTTTTGCTTTAGATAAATTTAGATCTTATTTGCTTGGTTCTAAAGTCATAGTTTTTTTTGACCATGCGGCATTGAAGTATCTTTTGGGAAAAAAAGAATCTAAGCCCAGGCTGATAAGATGGATTCTATTACTTCAGGAGTTTGATTTGACAATTAAGGATCGAAAGGGAGCTGAAAATCCAGTGGCGGATCATCTAAGTAGATTGGTAAGAGATGAGGATATACTTCCTATTTCTGAAAATTTTCCTGATGAGCAATTATTCCAGTTGTCAGGTATGGTTCCTTGGTATGCTGATCTTGTTAATTACTTAGTGACGGGAGTTTTACCCGGTTACATTAGTAAGTCTAGGAAAGAAAAAATAAGAAGTGAAGCTAAATATTATGTTTGGGATGAGCCATATCTGTGGAAGTTTTGTGCTGACCAAGTAATAAGACGATGTGTGCCTGAAAATGAACAGCAGTCAGTTTTAGCTTTTTGTCATAATTATGCATGTGGTGGTCATTTTAGTCCTAAACGAACTGCGAGAAAAGTGTTGGATAGTGGTTTGTATTGGGAAAATTTGTTTAAAGATGCATACTTGTGCTGTAAAACTTGTGAAAAATGTCAGAAAACTGGTTCATTATCTCGTAGGAATGAAATGCCTCAAATTCCTATTTTGATTGTGGAAATATTTGATGTGTGGGGAATTGATTTTATGGGACCTTTTCCATCATCTTGTGGCTTTCAATATATTCTGTTAGCGGTTGATTATGTGTCAAAATGGGTGGAAGCAAAAGCCACCAAAACTGATGATTCTTCCGTAGTTGCAGGTTTTATGAAATCTAACATCTTTAACAGATTTGGAGTTCCGCGTGCTGTTATAAGTGATCAAGGGAGTCATTTTTGCAATAAAGTAATTGAAGCATTGTTCAAGAAGTATGGAGTGCATCACAGAACAGCTACAACGTACCATCCCCAAACCAATGGGCAAGCTGAAGTGTCCAACAGAGAGGTAAAATCCATTTTGGAAAAGACTGTGAACACAGGTAGGAAAGATTGGAGCTTACGCTTAGATGATGCGCTATGGGCTTATCGGACAGCTTACAAAACTCCGATTGGGATGTCCCCTTATCGGTTGGTTTTTGAAAAAGCTTGTCATTTGCCAGTAGAAATTGCACATAAAGCCTATTGGGCAGTACAACGTTGTAATATGGGAATGAAGAAAGCTGGTGAAGAAAGGAAATTGCAGTTACAGGAATTGGAAGAATTGAGGTTAGATGCTTATGAAAATTCTAGAATATACAAGGAGAAAACCAAGATGTTCCATGACAACATGATTTTGAGAAAGAATTTTGAGGTAGGCCAAAAAGTTTTGTTATATAATTCTCGTTTGAAGCTTATGCCTGGTAAGTTACGTACTCGTTGGATTGGACCTTTTGTTGTTTCTAACATTTTTCCTTATGGTGCAGTAGAGATTAAAAGCATTGATACAGGAAAACTTTTTAAGGTTAATGGTCACAGGTTGAAACCATTTCATGAGGGAATGGCAGTTTTGAGTTTGGAAGATGTTGATTTAGCCCTCCCGGAGTACTTTAATTGATAAAAACACGTTTGAGGTTACGTCGGGCATAACGACGTTAAACGAATGCGCTCTTGGGAGGCAACCCAATTCAATAATCCGTCTTTTTTCTTTATTTGTTTACTTATTTTTATTTTTATTTTTCAAATAAGTCTTCTTAGAATATGCTCAATTTCTTTGTGAATATGTGAAGTTTTTATGTGTGCATACATTGAGGTCAATGCATGAATTAAGTGTGGGGGAGAGTGTTGCACACTGATAATGGGTAAATAGGACTTGATGACTTGTTTTGATTACTTTCTTGTTATTTAGGGATATGTCTTAAGTTAGGATATATTTTTGGTTTAGAGTTTTAACACATGAGAGAAGCAAGCATGATTTTATTTTTCTTTTATACAAAAAAATTATATTTTAAAAATTCTTGTTAGTTTTATTGAATGAAAATGAGCAAGACTTGATGCAATTTGACCTTTTTGGTGAGCTTTTGAGCCTTAAGAGCAACACTTTGCTCGATTTTCTTTGTTGTGTGATATCAAGCATGGCTTGTGTATGCTAGAACTTGCTCTTAAATGCATTTTAAGACCACATTCAAGTGGGTTAGAACATGAGGATGAAGAGGGCACTTAGGTTGAGTCACTTTTGGCCAAAAAGCCTACCTTACATTTTAACTCTTAGTGAGCCACTTTGAGCTTTTAGCCTTTCTTTTCTTTTAATTACCATATTACAAGCTATTTTTCCCTTTCTTTGTTAATTCCCCCCAATGAATTTTGAACCTTTGAATTGAAGGAATCATATTGGTCTATCTACACAAAATTTTGCTTGTTGTTATTGACAATAAATTGTTTACTGTGAGTTCAAGATACAATTGAAAGCTGAAAAGTGAAAAGTGTAGCTCTTATTGGGAGCCAAGTGATGATTCTTTTTGAGTGAAATTGGGAAGTTTGCAAAAGGAAAAGAATGAGGAGGATTGAGGAAAAAGTGTTGAGAGAAAAAGAAAAACACAAAAAAAAAGAAAACCAAAAAAATGAGAGAAAAAAAACAAAACAAGAAGAAGAGAAAAGAAGAGTTTGAATAAAGTTGTATACTAGAGGCAGCAAAATGGTTTGATTGATGAAAAGAAAAAAACATGAAAATGAAATGGGAAGGCGATGGAGGAATGAAGGTTTGTTCAGAGCTTTGAAATTTGCTTAGGGTGAAATTTTGTGTTAAAGGCTTATGTGATTCCTTCAACTTGATAAGCCTAAAAATTCCTTTTACCATATCCATTGTCCCTAGCCAAGTTACAACCTTCAATAAAGACCCTTTGATTCATGGTTTAACTCATGTTTGTTAGTGGTGGAGATTTGATTTACTTGCAAGCTTATGGGATTACTTGCTATGTTTTGATTGGAGAGTTTGATACACTAAACCCTAAACACTATGAGTGCAATGAGTGAATTTTGAATCCTTGTGAGGGTGTTAAGTCTTGTTCATTGACTTCTGATAAAACTAGTGAGTTATTATTTATTTTTCAAGTGTTATCAATAAATCATGCTTGTTCTCTTAAGTGTGTTTCACCTTTAACCCTTAAATATATAATAATTTTTGAGATATTTCTAGATAGCTTTGAAAGGAGTCGGAGAAGTTTATGTTAGAAAGATGAGAATATGCTTGAGGGCAAGCATAGTTTTAGTGTGGGGGAATTTTGATGAGCATATTTTATACCTTAATTTAAATAAGATTTTATAGGTTAATTTTATTATTTATATTTTATATTCCATTATTTTTAGTATAATTTGTTATATTAGGTTTAGAGAACTTAATTAGTGAATAAAATAATAAAGAAAGCTTATTAAGCCAAGTTAGATAAATTAAAATATTATATTGCTTTGGGTCCCACTTGTTAATAATCCGTAAATCATACTTTGCTTCCCTTTGTTTTCCTGTACGTATAATTAGTATTATATTCTATGTTTTGTTTGGTTTACGGCAGGTTGCAGACGCGAGACGGAGAAGGCACAGAGCTTCGGATCAAGCGACTTCGACGGGTCTTCTTTGCGCAATTATTGATGAAATTAACCATCTTTTGAATTTGAAGATGAATTTGTTGAAGGAATTGGCTATTGATGCGGTAAGAGCCTGAATTTTAGGGAAGATTGTTGATTTGAAACCCTATAAAAGGAGAGCTATTCTGATGTATTTGAGGCAGATTGTTCCTTCTAAATTCTTATATTTTAGAATAGTTTTCTCTATGTCTAGCTAGATTTTCTTAATCTGATTCAAGAGATTTGAAGTTTTAGTTGTGAATTTAGGGAGGTTCTACTTCAATTAATTTATTGGATTCATGTACTTCCTGTTCTTTCAAAGTTAATTTTACAGGAAGACTGATAGTAAATTAAATTGACAACTTGGTTTATTATTTTTTATCCTATTGCTATCTATGAGTTTATGATCCGTAATTGTCATAAACGATTAGACCGAGTAGCTTGTATTAATTTTATTAATGTGATTAGTACACGAATGACAGGAAGACTAAGTTGCAGGTTGTAGCTATCTCAATCTGTGATTTAGGCTTAGTTGTTTTCCATTAAAGTGTAATGATGTTATTGGGTGAATATGGAACGCTATCGTCCCCAGTTTATTCAATAACAATTGTTGGTTTGAATGCTTAATTTGAATCAATTAATTTAGGGAGAACAAAGACTAGTTACGGCTATCCTAATTAGTCTTTGGCTAAGTACTTAAATCTAATTTAATTTTTAAGAGCCGATGATCTGAGTCACATCTTTAAAATTCATTTCCCCTTGAATCAGAATTCAACATCTCTGAACTTGTTATTAATTATTGTTTATTTTATTTATTTTATTTATTCTTCTCAAATCCCCCAATTTTCCCTACTTTGAGTCATTTTATTTTAATTAAAGAAACGAAATTCATTAGTTCTCTTGGGATTCGACCTGGTCTTGCCACTACTACAAATTAGTGGAGTGAGCCAGTATTAAATTTGTAGGGCTTCGACAACCCTGCCAAATTTTGGCGCCATTGCCGGGGAACTAACATCGTTTCTTGAATTTTTTATTTATTTATTTTTTTTCTTTGTGATTGTTTCTATTGTCCTTAGTGTTGCATGACTCGTTCCTCTCATTCGGGAGAATTGCAATATATCCCTGAGATTGAGAAAGTCGCAAGGCAACTAAGGAAAGAAACAAAGCAAAGAAATAGCTCCTCGAGTTCTGAAAAGGTAAATTCAACCTGTGATCCAGTAAACGAGGAGGTTGCAAGTAAAATGGCTGAACCAAATAATAGAACACTTAGGGAGTTAGCTGCACCGGATCTAAACCAACAACCTCTATGCATAACAATACCAAATCTTGAGGTTGATTTCGCTTTAAAATCTGGTTTGATCCATTTACTTCCTATTTTTCGAGGTTTAGCTGGTGAAGACCCACATAAACACTTGAAAGAGTTTCAAGTAGTTTGTGCAGGTATGAAACCACGTGGGGTGACTGATGAGCATATAAGTCTTAGAGCATTTCCATTTTCATTAAAAGATAAAGCAAAAGATTGGCTCTATAATCTTTCCCCTAATTCAGTTAACACGTGGAATGATGTGAAAAAATTATTTCTAGAAAAATTCTTCCCTGCATCTAGGGCAACTAATATTAGGAAGGAAATATATGGGATAAGACAATGTACAGGTGAAACATTGTATGAGTATTGGGAAAGATTCAAGGAGTTGTGTTCTAGCTGTCCACACCATCAAATCTCAGACCAACACTTGATACAGTACTTTTATGAAGGGCTGTTACCTACGGATAGAAGTATGGTAGATGCAGCTAGTGGTGGTTCTTTGGCTGACAAGACACCTACGGATGCTAGACAATTAATATCAACCATGGCAGAAAATTCTCAACAATATGGGACACGTGCGGATGGATCTATTCGTAGAGTTAACGAGGTAAGTACTTCTCAACTTAAAAATAAAATTTCAGATTTGACTACTCTTGTGCGTCAAATGGCTGTAGGACAGATGCAATCTACGGGAGCATGTGGAATATGTTCATTTGTCGGGCATCCCACAGACATGTGCCCAACATTGCAAAATCCAAATCAAGAGTTGAATGCAATAGGGGGATTTCCTGGTCGACCCAACCGAAAATATGATCCCTTTTCAAACCAGTATAATCCCGGATGGAGAGATCATCCAAACTTGAGCTATGGGAATCAAGGAGCGCAACCAAGGTTTCAAAATCAGAATTTTAGACAATTCCAAACACCTCAGCAATCTCAACCCCAAGCTTCAAATTCAGGTATGTCTTTAGATGAAATTGTTAAAGCACTTGCTAATAACACTCAACAGTTTCAACGAGAAACAAGAGCAAGTATTCAACAATTGGGCAATCAAGTTTCTCAATTAGCCACATCTGTTAGCAAGTTGGAAGCCCAAGCTTCGGGGAAACTACCATCACAAACGGAGGTAAACCCTAAAGAAAATGTAAATGCAATCACATTGAGGAGTGGTAAGCAACTTCAGCCTGAATCTCCATTATCAGTGGAAGAGGAAAAAGAAGGAAAATCAAAGGAGGAAAGTGAGTCTACGGCTAATGAAAAATCCAAGGTAAGTTCTGAATCTTCTTTTGGTCAATATGATTCATCTCTACCCCCTTTTCCTTCAAGGTTAGCAAAATCAAAAGAAGAAGAACATGAAAATCAGATTTTGGAAACCTTTAGAAAGGTAGAAATCAACATCCCCTTACTAGAAGCCATAAAACAAATTCCTAAGTATGCAAAGTTTCTAAAGGAACTTTGTACCAATAAGAGGAAGTTGAAGAGTAAGGAGACCATCATATTGGGTAAAAATGTTTCAGCCATGATAAGTAATGATCTACCTAAAAAGTGCAAGGATCCTGGTATGTTCACCCTACCCTGTATAATTGGTAATAAAGAGATTAAACGTGCCATGTTAGATTTAGGTGCATCAATAAATGTCATGCCATTTTCCATTTATCAAGCTTTAAATATAAATTCTTTGCAAGGAACTAGAATAGTTGTTCAATTAGCTGATCGTTCTTGTGTGCATCCAGTTGGAGTCGTAGAAGATGTTTTAGTGCAAGTTAATGGACTGGTTTTTCCTGTTGATTTTTATGTTTTGAAAATGAATGATGATGCAATAGATCAATCAACTCCAATTTTGTTAGGTAGACCATTTATGAAAACTGCTAAAACAAAGATAGATGTTGATAAAGGTATTCTTTCTGTTGAGTTTAATGGAGAAATTGCTGAATTTAATATTTCTGATGCAATGAAGTATCCTGATGATTACCATTCTCTTTATCATGTGGATGTAATTGATTCAATAGTGCAAGATGTTTTTGAAGATAGTTTTGCTGAAAATTTGTTTGATTTAGAAGCTGAATTTGATTTAGATGAGTTTGTTGATTCTTCTTGTGAAGTTTTATCAGCTGTAATATCTGGTTTAAATTCTGCAAATGCTGATTTTTCTTTAACTCATGAAAAAATGTTGCCATCTGTGTTGCGGGCTCCAACTTTAGAGTTGAAAACTCTGCCTGATCACCTCAAGTATGTATACTTAGGTGAGGGAGAGACATTACCCGTCATTATCTCAAATAAGTTGTTACAGGAACAAGAAGATAAGTTGGTTTCACTGTTGAAAGAACACAAAACTGCAATGGGTTGGACTTTAGCTGATATAAAAGGTATAAGTCCAGTTGTTTGTATGCATAGAATCCATTTAGAAGAAGATGCCAGACTAGTAAGGGAGCCACAGAGAAGACTCAACCCAACATTGAAGGATGTGGTATTTAAAGAGGTTCTTAAACTTTTGGATGCAGGTATAATTTACCCGATTTCTGATAGTGAATGGGTAAGTCCAGTGCATGTAGTTCCAAAGAAAACTGGTATAACTGTGGTAAGAAATCAGAAGAATGAACTGGTACCCATGAGAGTGCAAAATGGTTGGAGAATGTGCATAGATTTTAGAAAACTGAACTTAGCTACAAGAAAGGATCATTTTCCTTTACCTTTTGTTGATCAAATGTTAGAAAGGTTAGCTGGAAAATCTTGTTTTTGCTTTTTGGATGGATTTTCAGGTTACTATCAGATAGCCATTGCTCAAGAAGACCAATAAAAAACTACTTTTACTTGCCCATTTGGAACATTTGCATTCAGGAGGATGCCGTTTGGCTTGTGTAATGCACCAGGAACATTCCAAAGATGCATGATGAGTATTTTTTCTGAATTTATTGAGAGTTGCATAGAAGTGTTTATGGATGACTTTACTGTTTATGGTGATTCCTTTGAAGTGTGTTTAAATAATTTGTCTAAAGTTTTAAAAAGATGTATTGATGCGAATTTAGTTCTGAATTATGAAAAATGTCATTTTATGGTTAGTCAAGGAATTGTGTTAGGGCATGTAATTTCAGCTAAGGGGATAGAAGTTGATAAAGCTAAAGTAGATTTGATTGTGAACTTACCCTACCCTACTAATGTTAGGGAAGTTCGTTCTTTTCTTGGACATGCAGGATTTTATCGCAGGTTTATTAAGGATTTCTCAAGGATTGCTGTCCCATTATCTAAACTATTGCAGAAGGAGGTTACTTTTGAGTTCGGAAAGGAATGTCAAGAAGCTTTTGACAAGCTTAAGGCACTGCTGACAAGTGCTCCTGTTATTCAACCTCCAAACTGGGAACTCCCCTTTGAGATTATGTGCGATGCCAGCAACTATGCAGTTGGAGCTGTTTTGGGTCAAAGAGTTGGGAAGCAAAGCCATGTCATATACTATGCTTCGAGAACATTGAATGCTGCACAATGCAGTTACTCCACAACTGAAAAAGAACTTTTAGCTGTTATTTTTGCTTTAGATAAATTTAGATCTTATTTGCTTGGTTCTAAAGTCATAGTTTTTTTTGACCATGCGGCATTGAAGTATCTTTTGGGAAAAAAAGAATCTAAGCCCAGGCTGATAAGATGGATTCTATTACTTCAGGAGTTTGATTTGACAATTAAGGATCGAAAGGGAGCTGAAAATCCAGTGGCGGATCATCTAAGTAGATTGGTAAGAGATGAGGATATACTTCCTATTTCTGAAAATTTTCCTGATGAGCAATTATTCCAGTTGTCAGGTATGGTTCCTTGGTATGCTGATCTTGTTAATTACTTAGTGACGGGAGTTTTACCCGGTTACATTAGTAAGTCTAGGAAAGAAAAAATAAGAAGTGAAGCTAAATATTATGTTTGGGATGAGCCATATCTGTGGAAGTTTTGTGCTGACCAAGTAATAAGACGATGTGTGCCTGAAAATGAACAGCAGTCAGTTTTAGCTTTTTGTCATAATTATGCATGTGGTGGTCATTTTAGTCCTAAACGAACTGCGAGAAAAGTGTTGGATAGTGGTTTGTATTGGGAAAATTTGTTTAAAGATGCATACTTGTGCTGTAAAACTTGTGAAAAATGTCAGAAAACTGGTTCATTATCTCGTAGGAATGAAATGCCTCAAATTCCTATTTTGATTGTGGAAATATTTGATGTGTGGGGAATTGATTTTATGGGACCTTTTCCATCATCTTGTGGCTTTCAATATATTCTGTTAGCGGTTGATTATGTGTCAAAATGGGTGGAAGCAAAAGCCACCAAAACTGATGATTCTTCCGTAGTTGCAGGTTTTATGAAATCTAACATCTTTAACAGATTTGGAGTTCCGCGTGCTGTTATAAGTGATCAAGGGAGTCATTTTTGCAATAAAGTAATTGAAGCATTGTTCAAGAAGTATGGAGTGCATCACAGAACAGCTACAACGTACCATCCCCAAACCAATGGGCAAGCTGAAGTGTCCAACAGAGAGGTAAAATCCATTTTGGAAAAGACTGTGAACACAGGTAGGAAAGATTGGAGCTTACGCTTAGATGATGCGCTATGGGCTTATCGGACAGCTTACAAAACTCCGATTGGGATGTCCCCTTATCGGTTGGTTTTTGTGAAGGTGGAGATGGTGAGATAAGTCTTTTCTCCTAAAGAGCATATTCGTCAAGGTGGAGATTTGTTGAGTTATCTTTTCTCCTAAAGAACATATTCGCCAAGGTAGAGATTATTGAGTTTGTCTCATATATGGATTAGGAATATGAGTTTTGTCTCATACTAGGAGTAGGAGTGAAACGGGTAAACCTATTGTACAGGGATTAGATGCCTATGAATATATTGGTTGTATCCCTAAGGGGTCGTGTCACCACCATAACCATCACTATGAATATAAGAATTGTTTCACTCCCGTGGATGTAGGCACATTGTCGAACCACGTAAATCTTGTCTTCTTTACCCTTTTTGCCATTATTATTGTTTCTTGTTCTTGTTAATCTCAACAGTAATTAATTATAAAGCAGGATCAATTGTGTGAAAAATGTAATACTGTTGATAAAAAATATATATTTTTTTACATTCAAATGTAAAAGTATTACATTTTTCTCTTATAATTATTATATTTTTCAGTATTACATCCCTAGACTATCAGTCAGTATTCAAGTGTGATGACCCATATCAACTATGGACAATGTACTAGGCAAAAACAATGACCCTATTTGGTAACATAGTTATTAGCTTATCAGTCAATTTTAGTTTATTTGACCACTATTAGTTGTTTGACTTGGTTAAATAACTAATATGAGTGTTTAATTAATTATTATTTTGTAAGAGCTTATTATTTCAGAATAAATGCTAAAATTCAAAAAGCTGCCCTGCTCAAAACAGCTTTAATTTTTTGATAAGCTTTTATGAGAAAATCATTTTGCATATAATCAGTCATAATGTTATTAACTAGTAAAATTCACTGACCTAATCAGCTAACAGTTATTTACCAAACTTGGGATGTAAAGAGAAGAGAGAGAGGTTGAACTAACGTAAACTGACCTTTTAGGGGGAGCTCACCGCCTCGGATGAGTTGAGGGAGGGAAAGAGAAGTCCAGATGGCGCAAGCGATCACGGGTTGAAAGTAAAAAAAGGGGACTCCAACTTCCTCCGCCACTTCAATCGCGAAACTCAACAGCCCGTCGGCCAGGACGACGCACCTCGGCGGCGGCGGCGGCGGCGCCGCAGCCTCCTTGAGATTGACCATGAGCAGCATCTCTTTCAGCAGTGGCTTAGCGGTGGCCGTTAAAGAAACCAACAGTTCTATTACGCCGCGTGGGTGGTCGCCGGGGAGGCCGTCGGGAATGTAATGGAAGCGAATGCCGCCGGGGTAGCGGCTGAACTGGGATTCGAGATCGGAGAAGCGTAAGAAGCCATTATTCCGAGCGTGGAGGGTGAGGACAAGAGTGACTTTGAGATGGGAGAGGCAAAGGATTTGAGCTAAGTTGAGCATGGAGTGGATGTGGGATGGAAGTGGGAATGGGAACATGATTACATGAGGAGAAGAAGGATGAGATTCATGGGATGCAACTAAATCAACTAATTGCTTATCCATCATCAAATGTAATGTTCAATATAATGAATTAGCTGAAGTTTGCCCATATATATATGCCAAAAATATATAATATATATAGTAACAAAGTCTTAACTTATATTTGCATAGTAATAGTAGTCAATTTGCAGTGTATGGTGCTCGACTCAATCCTCCAAGCATGCATATATATATATATATATATAAAGTTGTAGAAGGTGCTAGATGGTAGTCCGATAGTGGGTACCTAGCACCTAATAATAAGGTGTAGCCATCTTAAACTCTCAAAAAAAAAACTCGACCCAGTTAGGCGACTCGGCTTAGTATTGGACGTGGACTCAACCGAGTTAGGCACCAACTCAACAAAGATAGGCATTGATTTGGCTGAGTCGGGTGCCTAATCGGCCGAAAACTAAGGATCCGCTAACTAAAAGACGGGGATGAAATCTCATATATGGGCCTAATGGCGCCTAGTGTCTAGGTCAATTTTTACAACATTATATATATATCATCATAATCAGGCCAGGTGCGAACTTGCGAAGGGAGTACTGAATGATTGCACCGCAACTACTACGTGATTCCACCGCAACGGTTTTCAGACATGCCTGGAAGACCTTTGCCGTGCAATCAAATCCAGTGTTGTGTAATCATGTAGTATGTGCGATGTAATCCTTCAATAATTCGCAGATTCGCACGTTAAGGCCAGTTCGCACCTGATTATGGACATATATATGAAATAATACTTTTTACATTGGAATTTATTATCATTGTTGCTGTCCAGGTTGATCACAATTATGCATGCAATAGCACAATGTATTATTTTAGGAAAATACTACGTGTACTCCCATTTTCTACTCTTAACTTTTACTTTCACTGCAAAATTTTGATTTGACATTTGTATTTGGACCCACATGAAAAAATGTAGTTTATCAGTGCCCGCTACATCATAGAGTAAGATTTGGGAGTACATGTAGACTAGTAGAACTTATTATTTTATTTATTGACAGTACGTAATATAATACATGTTTCGTCATTTCAATATAACAAATAAAAAATGGAAACATATCTGAATTCCTTGCAAACAAGAAGCTGAGAAACTAGAACACCAAGTCATTCCAAAAACAATTAACGTATAATTCACGTTTTGAGCAAAACCAAAACATTACTCTTTAGCTATTTATAACTAATTAATCCCAATTTAACTTAGATCACATATCAAAAGTGAGCTACACATACATAAAATTAAGTATTAAAAAATTTTACTCCGTAGTTTTTTACATAATAAAGTTGTTGGTATCCTTATTGTGTTGTCACTTCATTTAGAGCGAAATTTTAAAGTGCTCAGAGACCTGGCCCTATAGCCTCCACTGCACCTTTGCTTGGGCTAGAGTTGTTGGATGATAAACGATGTGTTTCTCTTCCTAGATATGTCATTATTGTTGAAGAGTTTATGAACTTGGCGATTTATTGATATAAACCCAAGTATAAATAGTGTTCAAAAGAGAAAAGCTAGCAAGAAGTTACAACAACTAATCTAACATACATATACAACTATTCAACAGGAGCTAAACTAGAATAAATAGAGATGCATGGAATATGTCAGTCATGTATGTCCTTAATAATTGTGATGCCGGTGTAGTGTCTATCATCCAACACTCTAGCCCAAGCAAAGGTAGAGGCCTAGGTCTCTAAGCACTTTAAGATTTCACTCTAAATAACGTGACAACACAATAAGGACATCAATAACTTTATCATATACAAAACTACACTTTTTTAATAATTAATTGTACGTGTATCTCACTTTGATATGTGCTCTAAGTTAAATTGAGATTAATTAGTTATTGATTTAGGGAAAAAATGCGTATTATTAATCTAATAAGTGTAGAATACAAAGACGTGGGGTATATAGTAGTATCTCAACTTGTATGAATAGTCAGAGTCCCTTGCAAGAGTATTGAGATTAATTAGTTATATATAGCTAGAGTAAATGTTTTGGTTGGTTTAATTTTGCTCAAAACTTGTGAAGTATGCATTATTAATTGTTTTTGGGATGACTTGGTGTTTTAGTTTCACAGTTTCTTATTTGCAAGGATTTCAGATATGTTTCCATTTATATATTTGTTATATTGAAATGACGAAACTTGTAATATTCTCAAGTCTCAACAAATAAAATAATACATTGTGCTATTGCATGCATAATCGTGATCAACCTGGACAGCAACAATGAGAATGAATTTCATATATATTTCATTAAAAAAAAAAAAAAAAACTTTAGTATAATTTCACACATCGTTTGATTAGAAATCAATGGATTCATCTACATTGAAAGAAAAATTATAGTTAAAGGACAAACAATTGAATCTATGATTTCTTCTAGAAATAAATAAATTATTTTAATGATGCTCACTGTACACCATAGATGTAGTTATGGTAATGCTGCAAATACTGAGATCGTGGACCACCATAAATCTTTGCACCTTTCAATCATTTTTTTTTTTTTTTTCATTCCATATCCAATATATACACAACTATAAAACTAATCCAGACTAAGCTTCCTAAACTAGTAAATAGTATATGTATTATGAAAATTAAACCAAAGGAAAATCACACTTTTATTAGTCCCTCAATTATTCTCCTCGAGATATAAACGTAATCTTTGTCTTTCAATTATTTACCTAATTGGAAATCTAGTTCTTATGTTTCAATTGCTATAAATCTAATCCTTCAATTGTTGACATAATTGCAAGTCTCACACTTCAGTTGTTGCAAATCTAGTACTCTAAAGTTTATGACTCTATTTGGTAAAAAATAGTTAACCTATCAGTCAATTTTGAATTGTTTAACTGCTATTAGCTGTTTGCCTTGGTTAAACAACCAATATGAGTGTTTGATTAATTAGCTTTTTGTAAAAGTTTATTGCTCCAAAAGCATTAAAATTCAGCTCAAAGCAGCTTTTTCGATCAACTTTTTAAAAAAAGTCATTTTGCAGGTAATCAGCTATCAACTAACAGCTAATTTACCAAACATCTTTCTACAATCAGTTAATGTTATCAACTAGTCAAACCCATTAACCCAACCAGCTAACAACTATTTACCAAACATCCCCTAAATGAACTAATGAAGGACTAGACTTGCAATTAGACCAGCAACTGAAGTACGAGAATTACAACAATGGAAAGATAAAAGATTAAATTTGCAACCAGCTATGTCAATAATCGAAGGACTAAATTTACAACAATTGAAAAATATGAACTACATTTATAGAAACATAACAATTGACCGACCAAAAAATGCGATTTTTCCTTAAACCAATTGAATATTTGAATGAACACAACTTGGTACATAATATACTTGTAACATCATGCTAGTAAAGTAAGACTCACCTTCCAATCAGGCCAAGCCTCTGACTTGGAATGATCTTGAAATCATAGCTTCATCCTGTTCCATTAATTCAGCCCCACATATTGGCAGAAATTTAATAAGCACAATTTATCCCAAAAATATTTATACTAAGTTCCTGGGCAATATTGTACAGCAGTATAGACAACAGCATCCTGAATCAACTAAGTGATTCATTCTGGGGGAAAAAAAAAAGGAAAAAGGAGAGAAATAATGACAGTAATAATCTGGTGGGGGTAAAAATCACTCGATAGCCGGGGTTGATATGAATCATTTACCTCCCTGTACAACAGAGCAGGAATCGATGAAATGCAAAAATAAGGGCATCACAGTTTCAAATTAAGGTCGGGGAAGGGCAAGGAGTCTGTACTAGGTTGTTTGGGAGGGGGCATTGCTACGAAATTTATGTTAGAACTTTGTCCCGGATGGAAACCCGTTGTGTTGCCATCGACTTGTCTGAAGCTTCCTGGCCAGAACATCTCGACTTCATCGTCCTCCACGAAAACCGGGACGCCAAAGTATCCCTGCTCGAACCTCGCCCCACCTCGGGCTCCATGGAAAGGGCTATTTGTAGGCTGCTGGGCACCTCGTTGGTGCATCGAAGCAGCGTGGGCCTCCACCCCTAGAGACCGAAATGCAGACCCGTGGAGGGGCAGGGAAGCCAAGCTAGCATATCTATCCGACAGCATTCCCATTCGCATTGCCCTCTTTGCCAGCGTCCTTTCCCTCTTGTGGGCGTTTTGGTGCCCTCCCAACGCCTGGGAGCTGTAAAACTTACGCCTGCAGAAATTACACGAGAAAACTCGAGATAATGGCCCCTGTGGGGGATGGGGGACTACTTCCCCGCTAGCCTCACTCACGGTACCCTTCAATTCCCCATCGCTACTAGCATTGAAGCCCAGAGTTAAGTCGAGAGTAACGGGTACGGTGCCCATCTGAGGGTTTACCGAGTTAGTGAGGCAGGATGAAGTGTTGGGGCTCTCGTACGAAGGCCCGGGGGATATTTCTTGGGCAGATAAGTTTGAGGCAACTTGGCTCGTAACCTCGGACTCATCTTCACACTGAAGGTTGAGATTTGGGAGATTCATACCAAGGGGAACGTAACTATCAATACACCCAACGACGCCTCACTGTTTGTCGATTCACCTGAATGTACAACAAAACGATTATTTTCTGCACTAAACATATCGAGACAGCATGGTTATGGACCATGATATATAAGACCAAACAACATTTCAGGCATTCCCAAGAGGAATTGAGGCTAGTACTCATGCGAAAATAAGTAATAATTATGAACTTAATATAATTGCACCTCAATTGAACAACAAACATTCATTTTAAGTTGTTGCAGAATAGCCCTATTATTGTAGATCATTCAATTCGTTTCACTTTATGAAGTTCACTTCAAAATGCCTCGGAGTCCCGAGATCATGAAATTTATGGCCATTATTCCGGTTTAGAATTGACATTCCTAATCTGCAATACCATCGCCACCTTCTTCGTTTGCAATCCCGGAAAAGATTTACGATACAATTTAAACAATGACTCCCAAATCAAGTGATACTTTCTTCAGATTCGCACCATTTTAATTTCTTTCCTTACACAATATCGCAAAGTTGAAGACAAGAAAATCATGTTCGGAATTGATGCTTGGAAGGATTACTTCGCCTCTCTTTGGGAGAGTTGTGGCTTGACGAGATAGACCGCTCTAATTGCACCACCCCACATACAACACCTACCTACATTGCAGCATATACTTCACTAAACAACCAATAGCGCCCTAATAGTAAGCATGTTTAGAAAGATTACTTAGCCTTCATACGAGAGAGCAGAGACTAAGCAAGATTGAAGTAGCACGACTACACAAAACGCACCGCTCCATTGCAGCATACACTTCGCTAAAGAGCCAATAGCGCCCCAAGACTAAGCACGTTTGGAAAGTTTACTTAGCCCACCTTCTAAAGCACAGCGAGATTGGTGCGATTAGACCACTCCAATTACACCACTTTCCCGGTTTCACCGAACCTTTATTTATCTTTATCCCATTGAAATTTCACTCCAACCGTAGTTCATCCAAACAACCTTTCACTTCTCCTGTTGAGTTTGCCTTATATAGGGATTATGAATATGAGTGAAGCTGTACAGGGATTAAATGCCTATAAATACATTAATTGTATCCCTAAGGTGTTGAATCAGCACTATCACTTTCACTATTAAAGTAAAGAATAGTTTCACTCCTCGTGTATATAGGTACATTACCAAACCATGTAAATCTTGCATTCTTTACTTTTCTGCCATTATTATTGTTTCTTGTTCTTGTTAATCTCAACCTTCCCCCACCCACAAACACCCTTGCTCATATTACTACTGGATAAATTTATTAACTATATAATTTACTGTTTTTACAAATGTTATAGATTTTAAAGTCTTAACCTTTCTACTTATGTAAGTTAATAATCTGCTATTAACTTTCAAGCTAAATATGAAATATTAACACACAACAATTCATTCCATAGTCATAAATCAGCATCACAATAAGCTTACCCAACAGTACCTGAAACTTTTCTCTTCAAACCCAGAATTTATGGTATTCTGGAGAGATCTTATCCCTAATAATCAAACCAGATTATATAAACCAACAATCAGATAACCCAAATTAAAAAAATAACAAAAAAAAAATTTAAAGAAAAATAAAACCCCAAAAAGCAGTCCACACAAGATTCAAAAGAACTAAAATTCAGAAACACTAAACAGAAAATAATCTGTACAAAAAATCCAGTTTAAAGCAAAGAAAAGAGCAGAAACTAAGATAAAGATAGCCACAGATTTAACACTAAAGTAAAAGAAGAGCAGAACACTGAGAACACATACTAGGTTGAAGGAACTTCAGTCTTCAGGTTCCTCAGGCTTGAGTGGTGACATGACAGAGTTGAAGGCTTGAAGCTATCTTAGTATAATGCTAAAAATGGAGAGAAAGAGAGAAAAGAAAGGATAACAGAGGAGGAAAACAGAGAGAGAGAGAAAGAGAGAGAGAGAGAGAGAGATAAATGGAGATAAGATCATATAATAATAAGTGGGAAAAGAAAGAGAGAGAGAGAGAGTGGTGTGGTACATCAAAGAAGTTAGAAAAACAAATGGAAAGGGAAAAAAACAAGGAAAAAAGGCAGATAATAATTCACCTAATAATAATAATTTATTATAATAGTAACCCGACCAATATGCTCTGATTGTTGACTTAATAACCACAATGTTACAAGTTTAATTTCCAGTATAGATGATCTGGTGGTCTTCTTGATTTGAGTCGATTAACTATGAATAACCGGTTAATAGAGTTTACTCACTGCATCCCTCGTCACGAAAAAAATATATTTATTTATTGATTATTAATTTATTATTATTATAAA